>NW_028188153.1:22500-30000 GCF_964204655.1 Triturus cristatus | reverse complement strand
GCTGGGTAGGGTGAAGGGCCTCCCGCCAGGCGGCAGGCCCTCGAGTCGGACGGTCCACGCGAAGGGAGGAAGCTGATTGCTTGAAACAACAGCCGAGGCTGGCCAAGCAGTCCATCCCTAAACGGACCGAGAGTGCCCAATCGATCAGAGTACGGCCGGGGCATCCCCTCTGCAGGCCGCCCTGCGCGGGGGGATGCCGATTCGGGTAAAAAAAAGGACCGCCGGGAAGGGGCCTGAGAGGCAGGTGCGTACCCGGGTACCCGGGCCCCCGGGGACCCCGGCGGGCGGGCCCGGGCGCTGCCTTCCCCGTCTCGCCATCGCCGGACCTCACGGAGGTCTGACCCAGCAAACCCGGCGGAAAAAGGACCATCGGGAAGGGGCTGAGAGGCAGGAGCGTACCCGGGCCCCTGGGGGCCCCGGCGGGCGGGCCCCGGGTCTGCCTTCCCCCCTCTCGGGATCGCCGGACCTCACGGAGGTCTGACCCAGCAAACTCGGAGAAAAAGACCCGTCGGGAAGGGGGCTGGGAGGCAGGTGTGCGCACCCGGGCCCCTGGGGGCCCCGCTTCGGGCGGGCCCAGGGGCTGCCTTCCCCCGTCTCGGGATCCACGGACCTCACGGGGCTCCGACCCAGAAAACTCGGAGAGAAAGGACCATCGGGAAGGGCTGAGAGGCAGGAGCGTACCCGGGCCCCTGGGGGCCCCGGCGGGCGGGCCCCGGGTCTGCCTTCCCCTGATTCAGTATCGCCAAACATCACTTTGGTCTGACTGACCCTCTCCCTAGTAATCCGGAGGAAAATTACCCCCCTTTCTTGTAATCCGTGCGCACGAGGTGACAGAGGGGACCCTAGGCGCGAATGTACCCGACCTCCTGGAGCCCTCGCTGGGATCCGGGAGGCAAATGGACCCTCATCGAGACCCAGGCGAGCTCGGCCATCTGGTCGCCCCATAGGAAAGCATTGTGCGCGACCAGATGGCCGAAGGGGCCTGCGCGACCAGATGGCCGAAGGGGCCTGCGCGACCAGATGGCCGAGGGGACGTGCGCGACCAGATGGCCGAGGGGACAGGCGCGACCAGATGGCCCAGGGGAAAGGCAAAAGGGAAGGGGGAGCTTCCCCGGGCCCTCTGGACCCCGCACCCGGGCACCCTGCCGCCGCGGCAGGACCCGGGACGGAGCCCGGGGCGGGGAGGCCGCCCTCACCGGGGCCCCCCCCCAGGGGCCCGGCCGGAGCACCTGAACCCAGGCGAGCGAGGGGAGGCTCCCCGGCCACGACGGAACCCCGTCCCGGGCCTTTGGCAGTGCCGCAGGCCGGGGACAGGGCCCGGGGACGGAGACCCCGACCCGGGGCCCGGCCGGGCCCCTGGAACCAGCCGGGGCTCCCGGGACCGCAGGCGATGGGGAAGCCTCCCCGGGCCCTCCGGACCGCGCCCCGGGCACCCTGCCACGCGGAAGGACCCAGGACGGAGCCCGGGGCGGGGAGGCCGCCCTCCCCGGGGCCCCCAGGGGCCCGGCCGGAGCACCTGAACCCAGGCGAGCGAGGGGAGGCTCCCCGGCCACGACGGAACCCCGTCCCGGGCCTTTGGCAGTGCCGCAGGCCGGGGGACAGGGCCCGGGGACGGAGACCCCGACCCGGGGCCCGGCCGGGCCCCTGGAACCAGCCGGGGCTCCCGGGACCGCAGGCGATGGGGAAGCCTCCCCGGGCCCTCCGGACCGCGCCCCGGGCACCCTGCCACGCGGAAGGACCCAGGACGGAGCCCGGGGCGGGAGGCCGCCCTCCCCGGGCCCCCAGGGGCCCGGCCGGAGCACCTGAACCCAGGCGAGCGAGGGCAGGCTCCCCGGCCACGACGGAACCCCGTCCCGGGCCTTTGGCAGTGCCGCAGGCCGGGGGACAGGGCCCGGGGACGGAGACCCCGACCCGGGGCCCGGCCGGGCCCCTGGAACCAGCCGGGGCTCCCGGGACCGCAGGCGATGGGGAAGCCTCCCCGGGCCCTCCGGACCGCGCCCCGGGCACCCTGCCACGCGGAAGGACCCAGGACGGGGAGGCCGCCCTCCCCGGGGCCCCCAGGGGCCCGGCCGGAGCACCTGAACCCAGGCGAGCGAGGGGAGGCTCCCCGGCCACGACGGAACCCCGTCCCGGGCCTTTGGCAGTGCCGCAGGCCGGGGGACAGGGCCCGGGGACGGAGACCCCGACCCGGGGCCCGGCCGGGCCCCTGGAACCAGCCGGGGCTCCCGGGACCGCAGGCGATGGGGAAGCCTCCCCGGGCCCTCCGGACCGCGCCCCGGGCACCCTGCCACGCGGAAGGACCCAGGACGGAGCCCGGGGCGGGGAGGGCCGCCCTCCCCGGGGCCCCCAGGGGCCCGGCCGGGGCTCCGGAACCCAGACGAGCGAGGGGAGGCTCCCCGGCCACAACGGAACCCCGTCCCGGGCCTTTGGCAGTGCCGCAGGCTGGGGGACGGGGCCCGGGGCCGGAGACCCCGACCCGGGGCCCGGCCGGGCCCCTGGACCCAGCCGGGGCTCCGGGGACCGCAGGCGCAGGGGAAGCCTCCCCGGGCCCTCTGGACCCCTCCCCGGGCACCCTGCCACGCGGCAGGACCCGGGACGGAGCCCGGGGTGGGGAGGCCGCCCTCCCCGGGGCCCCCAGGGGCCCGGCCGGAGCTCCGGGACCCAGACGAGCGAGGGGAGGCTCCCCGGCCCCAACGGAACCCCGTCCCGGGCCTTTGGCAGTGCCGCAGGCCGGGGGACTGGGCCCGGGGCCAAAGGCCTCAACCCGGGGCCCGGCCGGGCCCCTGGAACCAGCCGGGGCTCCGGGGACCGCAGGCGCAGGGGAAGCCTCCCGGGGCCCTCCGGACCCCTCCCCGGGCACCCTGCCACGCGGCAGGACCCGGGACGGAGACCGGGGTGGGGAGCCTGCCCTCCCCGGGGCCCCCAGGGGCCCGGCCGGAGCTCCTGAACCCAATGCAGCCACGGGAGGCACCCCGGCCGCAACGGAACCCCGTCCCGGGCCTTTGGCAGTGCCGCAGGCCGGGGGACGGCGCCCGGGGCCGGAGACCCCGACCCGGGGCCCGGCCGGGCCCCTGGACCCAGCCGGGGCTCCGAGGACCGCAGGTGCAGGGGAAGCCTCCCCGGGCCCTCCGGACCCTTCCCCGGGCACCCTGCCACGCGGCAGGACCCGGGACGGAGACCGGGGCGGGGAGGCCGCCCTCCCCGGGGCCCGGCCGGAGCTCCTGAACCCAATCCAGCCACGGGAGGCACCCCGGCCACAACGGAACCCCGTCCCGGGCCTTTGGCGGTGCCGCAGGCCGGGGGACGGCACCCGGGGCCGGAGACCCCGACCCGGGGCCCGGCCGGGCCCCTGGACCCATCCGGGGCTCCCGGGCGCGCAGGGGAAGGCCCTCCGGCCACCCTGCCACACGGCAGGACCCAGTTGCCGGCTGAGGACCGAGAGGGGTCCCAGAGTACCCTGTCCCTAGTAATCCGGAGGAAGGCTACCCCCCGTTCTTGAAACCCGCACGCTCCGAGTGACGGAGGGGACCCTAGGGGCGAACGCACCCGGCCTCCTGGAGCCCCGGCTGGGATCTGAGAGGCAAATGGACCCTCATCGGGACTTCCAGGCCTGGCCCTGCCATCTGGTCGCCCCATTGGAAAGCATTGCGCGCGACCAGATGGCCGAGGGGAAAGGAGCCACCAGGTGGCCGGCAACTGAAAGGACTCCCGCCTGCCCACCCACCAGGGGCTCGGGGTGGGGACTCTGCTTCCCGGCTGGGCCTCAGGCACGGGGAGGACCACCGGAGCTCTCGGGGCCTGGGCGTACCCGGGGGAGGACTGCCCGGGACCCGTGGAGCCCGTCCCTGGGCACTTTGCCATGCCGCGGCCCGGAGGAGGGAAGCCCCGGGGACCTGGGAGGATGTTGCCCGGGCGTAGCCCATCTGGTCCCCGGCAATGAACCGCACAACCCCAGCATGGGTGTTTCGGCATACCCTGCCCCTACTAATCCGGAGGAAGGATACCCTCCTTTCTTGTAACCCGCGCGCTGCGAGTGACGGAGGGGACCCTAGGCGCGGACGCGCCCGGCCTCCTGGAGCCCTGGCTGGGATCCGGGAGGCGAATGGACCCTCATCGGGACTTCCAGGCCGGCCCGGCCATCTGGTCGCCCCATTGGAAAGCATTGCGCGCGACCAGATGGCCGAGGGGAAAGGAGCGACCGGATGGCCGGCAACTGAAAGGGCTCCCGTCTGCCCGAGCCATAGCGGTAGGGCTCCCGCCTGCCCACCCTCACACCAAGGGCTCGGGGGGGGACTCTGCTTCCCGGGTTGGCCTCGGGCACGGGGAGGTCCACCGGAGCTCTCGGGGCCTGGGCGCCCGGGGGAGGACTGCCCGGGACCCGTGGAGCCCGTCCCTGGGCACTTTGCCATGCCGCGGCCCGGAGGAGGGAAGCCCCCGGAGGCCTTGGAGGATGTTGCCCGGGCGTCGCCCATCTGGTCCCCGGCAATGAACCGCACAGCCCCAGCATGGGTGTTCCGGCATACCCTGCCCCTAATAATCCGGAGGAAGGATACCCCCCTTTCTTGTAACCCGCACGCTGCAAGTGACGGAGGGGACCCTAGGCGCGGACGCGCCCGGCCTCCCGGAGCCCTGGCTGGGATCCGGGAGGCGAATGGACCCTCATCGGGACTTCCAGGCCGGCCCGGCCATCTGGTCGCCCCATTGGAAAGCATTGCGCGCGACCAGATGGCCGAGGGGAAAGGCGCGACCAGGTGGCCGGCAACTGAAAGGGCTCCCGTCTGCCCGAGCCATAGCGGTAGGGTTCCCGCCTGCCCACGCAGGGCTCCGTGGCTGCAGGGCTCTGGGCCTGCAGGGCTCCGGGGCTGCAGGGCTCCGGGGCTGCAGGGCTCCGGGGCTGCAGGGCTCTGGGCCTGCAGGGCTCTGGGCCTGCAGGGCTCCGGGGCTGCAGGGCTCCGGGGCTGCAGGGCTCTGGGGCTGCAGGGCTCCGGGGCTGCAGGGCTCCGGGGCTGCAGGGCTCCGGGGCTGCAGGGCTCTGGGCCTGCAGGGCTCCGGGGCTGCAGGGCTCCGGGCCTGCAGGGCTCCGGGGCTGCAGGGCCTTGGGCCTGCTAGGGTTCCGGGCCTGCAGGGCTCCAGGGCTCCGTGCTGAAGGGCTCCAGGGTCTGCAGGGCTTTGGGGCTGCAGGCCTCGGGGGACGCCCGGGAGACCCATGGAGCCCGTCCTGGGCACTTTGCCTCGCCGCGGGCTGGAGGAGGAAGCACCCGACGCCCCGGGGAAGTGTCGTCCGGGCTTGGCCCATCTGGTCCCCGCCTGAGAACCGCAATCCCCAGGAGGGGTGTCCCGGCATACCCTGCCCCTACTAATCCGGAGGAAGGCTACCCACCTTTCTTGTAACCCTCGCGCTCCGAGTGACGGAGGGGACCCTAGGCGCGGACGCGCCCGGCCTCCTGGAGCCCTGGCTGGGATCCGCGAGGCGAATGGACCCTCATCGGGACTTCCAGGCCGGCCCGGCCATCTGGTCGCCCCATTGGAAAGCATTGCGCGCGACCAGATGGCCGAGGGAAAGGTGCGACCAGATGGCCGGGACCGGAAGGACTCCCAGCTGCCCACACCGAGCCATAGCGGTAGGGCTCCCGACTGCCCTTGCAGGGCTCCGGGGCTCTGCACCAGGGTCCCTTGTCCCGGGCAGATGGACACTTGGCAGGCCGCAGGACGTGGGATCCCAGGCCCTGACCAAAAATCAGGAGGCCCGGGGCCGGTCCCTGCTTCTCAACACAGCCAGGCTGGGGAGGTCGGGGAGCCTGCCCAAGCACGAGGGACCCGTCCCGGGCACACAGTCCATGAGGTTGTGCGCTCGTTTTCCACAATTTTCTTCAGAATAGTGCGTAGTTGCGCTAGGCAAAGTCCGCCCAGCCCTACTCAGGATGTGCTCTCGTTTTCCACAAATTTTTTTAAAATTCTGCTACGCAAAGTCCGCCCAGCCCTAAGCAAACTCCTACTACGCAGTGGAAAGGACTTAGCCAGCCACCCACCCACCTGGCCCGGTCCCTGCTTCTGATCCCAGCCAGGTCTGGGGAGACTCCCTTCGCCCAATGGACCACGTCACGGGCACCCGGACCCTTACCAGGCCGCAGGACGGGTTCTCACAAACCACACGGTTGTATAGGGGTGGGCAGAAAACTACGCTCCGTCAGCGTAGCAGATAAAGCCAGCCACTCCTGCACACCGGCCCGGTCCCTGCTTCTGATAGCAGCCAGGCCGGAGAGAGCCTCCCTGGGCCCCGGTGGACCCCTGTCTCCAGCACCTAGACCCTCGGCTGTCTTGCAGGACGGGGGTGGCTCACGCACCCCGGGGCCCGCCGGACGGTGCAAGAGCCCCGGGCCCGGTCCCAGCTTCAGAACCCTAGCCAGGCCGGGGAGAAACTCCCTGGGCCCCGGTGGACACCCTTCCCCAGCGCATGGACCCTCGGCTGGCTTGCAGGACGGGGGGCTCCCGCTCCCTGGGACACTGGGACGGAGCACAAGCCCCGGACCCGGGCCCAGCTTCCGAACCCCAGCCAGGCCAGGGAGAGCCTCCCCGGGCCCTGGTGGACACCCTGTCCCCAGCGCCCGGACCCTCGGCTGGCTTGCGGGACAGGGGGCTCCCGCACCCCGGGAACGGAGCTCCAGCACCGGGCCCGGGACCAGCTTCCGGACCCCCAGCCAGGCCGGGGAGAGCCTCCCCGGGCCCCGGTGCACACCCGTCCCCAGCGCCCGGACCCTCGGCTGGCTTGCGGGACAGGGGGCTCCCGTACCCCAGGATGGAGCTCCAGCACCGGGCCCAGCTTCCGGACCCCCAGCCAGGCCGGGGAGAGCCTCCCCGGGCCCCGGTGGACACCCGGTCCCAGCGCCCAGACCCTCGGCTGGCTTGCGGGACAGGGGGCTCCCGCACCCCGGGAACGGAGCTCCAGCACCGGGCCCAGCTCCCGGACCTCCAGCCAGGCCCAGGGAGAGACTCCCAGGGACCCGGTGGACACCCTGTCCCCAGCGCCCTGACCCTCGGCTGGCTTGCGGGACAGGGGGCTCCCGCACCCCGGGAACGGAGCCGCACCCTGGGACGGAGCTCCAGCACCGGGCCCAGCTTCCGAACCCCCAGCCAGGCCGGGGAGAGCCTCCCGGGCCCCGGTGGACCCTCTCTTCCCTAGCGCCCGTACCCTCAGCTGGTTCGCAGGACGGGGGGGCTCCCGGGCTCTGGGACGGAGCCGCACCCTGGGACGGAGCTCCAACCCCGGGCCCAGCTTCCGGACCTCCAGCCAGGCCAGGGACAGCCTCCCCGGGCCCCCGGTGGACCCCCTGTCCCCAGCGACCGGACCCTCGGCTGGCTTGCGGGACAGGGGGCTCCCGCACCCCGGGAACGGAGCTCCAGCACCGGGCCCAGCTCCCGGACCTCCAGCCAGGCCCGGGGAAAGACTCCCAGGGACCCGGTGGACACCCTGTCCCCAGCGCCCGGACCCTCGGCTGGCTT
>NW_028188153.1:7500-12500 GCF_964204655.1 Triturus cristatus | reverse complement strand
GGAACCCCGTCCCGGGCCTTTGGCAGTGCCGCAGGCCGGGGGACAGGGCCCGGGGACGGAGACCCCGACCCGGGGCCCGGCCGGGCCCCTGGAACCAGCCGGGGCTCCCGGGACCGCAGGCGATGGGGAAGCCTCCCCGGGCCCTCCGGACCGCGCCCCGGGCACCCTGCCACGCGGAAGGACCCAGGACGGAGCCCGGGGCGGGGAGGCCGCCCTCCCCGGGGCCCCCAGGGGCCCGGCCGGAGCACCTGAACCCAGGCGAGCGAGGGGAGGCTCCCCGGCCACGACGGAACCCCGTCCCGGGCCTTTGGCAGTGCCGCAGGCCGGGGGACAGGGCCCGGGGACGGAGACCCCGACCCGGGGCCCGGCCGGGCCCCTGGAACCAGCCGGGGCTCCCGGGACCGCAGGCGATGGGGAAGCCTCCCCGGGCCCTCCGGACCGCGCCCCGGGCACCCTGCCACGCGGAAGGACCCAGGACGGAGCCCGGGGCGGGGAGGCCGCCCTCCCCGGGGCCCCCAGGGGCCCGGCCGGAGCACCTGAACCCAGGCGAGCGAGGGCAGGCTCCCCGGCCACGACGGAACCCCGTCCCGGGCCTTTGGCAGTGCCGCAGGCCGGGGGACAGGGCCCGGGGACGGAGACCCCGACCCGGGGCCCGGCCGGGCCCCTGGAACCAGCCGGGGCTCCCGGGACCGCAGGCGATGGGGAAGCCTCCCCGGGCCCTCCGGACCGCGCCCCGGGCACCCTGCCACGCGGAAGGACCCAGGACGGGGAGGCCGCCCTCCCCGGGGCCCCCAGGGGCCCGGCCGGAGCACCTGAACCCAGGCGAGCGAGGGGAGGCTCCCCGGCCACGACGGAACCCCGTCCCGGGCCTTTGGCAGTGCCGCAGGCCGGGGGACAGGGCCCGGGGACGGAGACCCCGACCCGGGGCCCGGCCGGGCCCCTGGAACCAGCCGGGGCTCCCGGGACCGCAGGCGATGGGGAAGCCTCCCCGGGCCCTCCGGACCGCGCCCCGGGCACCCTGCCACGCGGAAGGACCCAGGACGGAGCCCGGGGCGGGGAGGCCGCCCTCCCCGGGGCCCCCAGGGGCCCGGCCGGGGCTCCGGAACCCAGACGAGCGAGGGGAGGCTCCCCGGCCACAACGGAACCCCGTCCCGGGCCTTTGGCAGTGCCGCAGGCTGGGGGACGGGGCCCGGGGCCGGAGACCCCGACCCGGGGCCCGGCCGGGCCCCTGGACCCAGCCGGGGCTCCGGGGACCGCAGGCGCAGGGGAAGCCTCCCCGGGCCCTCTGGACCCCTCCCCGGGCACCCTGCCACGCGGCAGGACCCGGGACGGAGCCCGGGGTGGGGAGGCCGCCCTCCCCGGGGCCCCCAGGGGCCCGGCCGGAGCTCCGGGACCCAGACGAGCGAGGGGAGGCTCCCCGGCCCCAACGGAACCCCGTCCCGGGCCTTTGGCAGTGCCGCAGGCCGGGGGACTGGGCCCGGGGCCAAAGGCCTCAACCCGGGGCCCGGCCGGGCCCCTGGAACCAGCCGGGGCTCCGGGGACCGCAGGCGCAGGGGAAGCCTCCCGGGGCCCTCCGGACCCCTCCCCGGGCACCCTGCCACGCGGCAGGACCCGGGACGGAGACCGGGGTGGGGAGCCTGCCCTCCCCGGGGCCCCCAGGGGCCCGGCCGGAGCTCCTGAACCCAATGCAGCCACGGGAGGCACCCCGGCCGCAACGGAACCCCGTCCCGGGCCTTTGGCAGTGCCGCAGGCCGGGGGACGGCGCCCGGGGCCGGAGACCCCGACCCGGGGCCCGGCCGGGCCCCTGGACCCAGCCGGGGCTCCGAGGACCGCAGGTGCAGGGGAAGCCTCCCCGGGCCCTCCGGACCCTTCCCCGGGCACCCTGCCACGCGGCAGGACCCGGGACGGAGACCGGGGCGGGGAGGCCGCCCTCCCCGGGGCCCGGCCGGAGCTCCTGAACCCAATCCAGCCACGGGAGGCACCCCGGCCACAACGGAACCCCGTCCCGGGCCTTTGGCGGTGCCGCAGGCCGGGGGACGGCACCCGGGGCCGGAGACCCCGACCCGGGGCCCGGCCGGGCCCCTGGACCCATCCGGGGCTCCCGGGCGCGCAGGGGAAGGCCCTCCGGCCACCCTGCCACACGGCAGGACCCAGTTGCCGGCTGAGGACCGAGAGGGGTCCCAGAGTACCCTGTCCCTAGTAATCCGGAGGAAGGCTACCCCCCGTTCTTGAAACCCGCACGCTCCGAGTGACGGAGGGGACCCTAGGGGCGAACGCACCCGGCCTCCTGGAGCCCCGGCTGGGATCTGAGAGGCAAATGGACCCTCATCGGGACTTCCAGGCCTGGCCCTGCCATCTGGTCGCCCCATTGGAAAGCATTGCGCGCGACCAGATGGCCGAGGGGAAAGGAGCCACCAGGTGGCCGGCAACTGAAAGGACTCCCGCCTGCCCACCCACCAGGGGCTCGGGGTGGGGACTCTGCTTCCCGGCTGGGCCTCAGGCACGGGGAGGACCACCGGAGCTCTCGGGGCCTGGGCGTACCCGGGGGAGGACTGCCCGGGACCCGTGGAGCCCGTCCCTGGGCACTTTGCCATGCCGCGGCCCGGAGGAGGGAAGCCCCGGGGACCTGGGAGGATGTTGCCCGGGCGTAGCCCATCTGGTCCCCGGCAATGAACCGCACAACCCCAGCATGGGTGTTTCGGCATACCCTGCCCCTACTAATCCGGAGGAAGGATACCCTCCTTTCTTGTAACCCGCGCGCTGCGAGTGACGGAGGGGACCCTAGGCGCGGACGCGCCCGGCCTCCTGGAGCCCTGGCTGGGATCCGGGAGGCGAATGGACCCTCATCGGGACTTCCAGGCCGGCCCGGCCATCTGGTCGCCCCATTGGAAAGCATTGCGCGCGACCAGATGGCCGAGGGGAAAGGAGCGACCGGATGGCCGGCAACTGAAAGGGCTCCCGTCTGCCCGAGCCATAGCGGTAGGGCTCCCGCCTGCCCACCCTCACACCAAGGGCTCGGGGGGGGACTCTGCTTCCCGGGTTGGCCTCGGGCACGGGGAGGTCCACCGGAGCTCTCGGGGCCTGGGCGCCCGGGGGAGGACTGCCCGGGACCCGTGGAGCCCGTCCCTGGGCACTTTGCCATGCCGCGGCCCGGAGGAGGGAAGCCCCCGGAGGCCTTGGAGGATGTTGCCCGGGCGTCGCCCATCTGGTCCCCGGCAATGAACCGCACAGCCCCAGCATGGGTGTTCCGGCATACCCTGCCCCTAATAATCCGGAGGAAGGATACCCCCCTTTCTTGTAACCCGCACGCTGCAAGTGACGGAGGGGACCCTAGGCGCGGACGCGCCCGGCCTCCCGGAGCCCTGGCTGGGATCCGGGAGGCGAATGGACCCTCATCGGGACTTCCAGGCCGGCCCGGCCATCTGGTCGCCCCATTGGAAAGCATTGCGCGCGACCAGATGGCCGAGGGGAAAGGCGCGACCAGGTGGCCGGCAACTGAAAGGGCTCCCGTCTGCCCGAGCCATAGCGGTAGGGTTCCCGCCTGCCCACGCAGGGCTCCGTGGCTGCAGGGCTCTGGGCCTGCAGGGCTCCGGGGCTGCAGGGCTCCGGGGCTGCAGGGCTCCGGGGCTGCAGGGCTCTGGGCCTGCAGGGCTCTGGGCCTGCAGGGCTCCGGGGCTGCAGGGCTCCGGGGCTGCAGGGCTCTGGGGCTGCAGGGCTCCGGGGCTGCAGGGCTCCGGGGCTGCAGGGCTCCGGGGCTGCAGGGCTCTGGGCCTGCAGGGCTCCGGGGCTGCAGGGCTCCGGGCCTGCAGGGCTCCGGGGCTGCAGGGCCTTGGGCCTGCTAGGGTTCCGGGCCTGCAGGGCTCCAGGGCTCCGTGCTGAAGGGCTCCAGGGTCTGCAGGGCTTTGGGGCTGCAGGCCTCGGGGGACGCCCGGGAGACCCATGGAGCCCGTCCTGGGCACTTTGCCTCGCCGCGGGCTGGAGGAGGAAGCACCCGACGCCCCGGGGAAGTGTCGTCCGGGCTTGGCCCATCTGGTCCCCGCCTGAGAACCGCAATCCCCAGGAGGGGTGTCCCGGCATACCCTGCCCCTACTAATCCGGAGGAAGGCTACCCACCTTTCTTGTAACCCTCGCGCTCCGAGTGACGGAGGGGACCCTAGGCGCGGACGCGCCCGGCCTCCTGGAGCCCTGGCTGGGATCCGCGAGGCGAATGGACCCTCATCGGGACTTCCAGGCCGGCCCGGCCATCTGGTCGCCCCATTGGAAAGCATTGCGCGCGACCAGATGGCCGAGGGAAAGGTGCGACCAGATGGCCGGGACCGGAAGGACTCCCAGCTGCCCACACCGAGCCATAGCGGTAGGGCTCCCGACTGCCCTTGCAGGGCTCCGGGGCTCTGCACCAGGGTCCCTTGTCCCGGGCAGATGGACACTTGGCAGGCCGCAGGACGTGGGATCCCAGGCCCTGACCAAAAATCAGGAGGCCCGGGGCCGGTCCCTGCTTCTCAACACAGCCAGGCTGGGGAGGTCGGGGAGCCTGCCCAAGCACGAGGGACCCGTCCCGGGCACACAGTCCATGAGGTTGTGCGCTCGTTTTCCACAATTTTCTTCAGAATAGTGCGTAGTTGCGCTAGGCAAAGTCCGCCCAGCCCTACTCAGGATGTGCTCTCGTTTTCCACAAATTTTTTTAAAATTCTGCTACGCAAAGTCCGCCCAGCCCTAAGCAAACTCCTACTACGCAGTGGAAAGGACTTAGCCAGCCACCCACCCACCTGGCCCGGTCCCTGCTTCTGATCCCAGCCAGGTCTGGGGAGACTCCCTTCGCCCAATGGACCACGTCACGGGCACCCGGACCCTTACCAGGCCGCAGGACGGGTTCTCACAAACCACACGGTTGTATAGGGGTGGGCAGAAAACTACGCTCCGTCAGCGTAGCAGATAAAGCCAGCCACTCCTGCACACCGGCCCGGTCCCTGCTTCTGATAGCAGCCAGGCCGGAGAGAGCC
>NW_028188152.1:0-164000 GCF_964204655.1 Triturus cristatus | reverse complement strand
GGTGGGTGCAGAGGACTCCCAGCAGTGGACAGACATGTGAGGGGTGGGTGCACAGGACTCCCAGCAGTGGACAGACATGTGAGGGATGGGTGCAGAGGACTCCCAGCAGTGGACAGACATGTGAGCGGTGGGTGCAGAGGACTCCCAGCAGTGGACAGACATGTTTGGGGTGGCTGCGGAGGACTCCCAGCAGTGCCCTGCAATATGAGGTCCAGTGCATTTCACTACCAGCAGTGGACAGACATGTGAGGGGTGGGTGCAGAGGACTCCCAGCAGTGGACAGACATGTGAGGGGTGGGTGCAGAGGACTCCCAGCAGTGGCTTGCAATATGAGTGGTGGGTGCATATCACTCCCAGCAGTGGACAGACATGTGAGGGGTGGGTGCTGAGGACTCCCAGCAGTGGACAGACATGTGAGGGGTGGGTGCAGAGGACTCCCAGCAGTGGACAGACATGTGAGGGGTGGGTGCAGAGGAGTCCCAGCAGTGGACAGACATGTGAGGGGTGGGCGCAGAGGAATCCCAGCAGTGGCCTGCAATATGAGTGGTGGGAGCATATCACTCCCAGCAGTGGACACACATGTGAGGGGTGGGTGCAGCGGACTCCCAGGAGTGGACAGACATGTGAGGGGTGGCTGCAGAGGACTCCCAGCAGTGCCCTGCAATATGAGGTGTGGGTGCATATCACTACCAGCAGTGGACAGACATGTGAGGGGTGGGTGCAGAGGACTCCCAGCAGTGGACAGACATGTGAGGGGTGGCTGCAGAGGTCTCCCAGCAGTGCCCTGAAATATGAGGTGTGGGTGCATATCACTACCAGCAGTGGACAGACATGTGAGGGGTGGGTGCAGAGGAATCCCAGCAGTGGACAGACATGTGAGGGGTGGCTGCAGAGGACTCCCAGCAGTGGCCTGCAATATGAGGGGTGGGTGCATATCACTCCCAGCAGAGGACAGACATGCGAGTGGTGGGTGCAGAGGACTCCCAGCAGTGGACAGACATATGAGGGGTGGGTGCAGAGGACTCCCAGCAGTAGACAGACATGTAAGGGGTGGGTGCATATCACTCCCAGCAGTGGACTGACATGTGAGGGGTGGGTGCAGAGGACTCCCAGCAGTGGACAGACATGTGAGGGGTGGGTGCAGATGACTCCCAGCAGTGGACAGACATGTGAGGGGTTGCTGCAGAGGACTCCCAGCAGTGGACAGACATGTGAGGGGTGGGTGCAGAGGACTCCCAGCAGTGGCCTGCAATATGAGTGGTGGGTGCATATCATTCCCAGCAGTGGACAGACATGTGAGGGGTGGGTGCTGAGGACTCCCAGCAGTGGACAGACATGTGAGGGGTGGGTGCAGAGAACTCCCAGCAGTGGACAGACGTGAGGGGTGGGTGCAGAGGACTCCCAGTAGTGGAAAGGCATGTGAGGGGTGGGTGCAGAGGACTCCCAGCAGTGGCCTGCAATATGAGTGGTGGGTGCATATCACTCCCAGCAGTGAACAGACATGTGAGGGGTGGGTGCAGAGGACTCCCAGCAGTGGACAGACATATGAGGGGTGGGTGCAGAGGACTCCCAGCAGTGGACAGACATGTAAGGGGTGGGTGCATATCACTCCCAGCAGTGGACTGAAAAGTGAGGGGTGGGTGCAGAGGACTCCCAGCAGTGGACAGACATGTGAGGGGTGGGTGCAGATGACTCCCAGCAGTGGACAGACATGTGAGGGGTTGCTGCAGAGGACTCCCAACAGTGGACAGACATGTGACGGGTGGGTGCAGAGGACTCACAGCAGTGGCCTGCAATATGAGTGGTGGGTGCATATCATTCCCAGCAGTGGACAGACATGTGAGGGGTGGGTGCTGAGGACTCCCAGCAGTGGACAGACATGTGAGGGGTGGGTGCAGAGAACTCCCAGCAGTGGACAGACGTGAGGGGTGGGTGCAGAGGACTCCCAGCAGTGGAAAGACATGTGAGGGGTGGGTGCAGAGGACTCCCAGCAGTGGCCTGCAATATGAGTGGTGGGTGCATATCACTCCCAGCAGTGAACAGACATGTGAGGGGTGGGTGCAGAGGACTCCCAGCAGTGGACAGACACGTGAAGGGTGGCTGCAGAGGACTCCCAGCAGTGGACAGACATGTGAGGGGTGGGTGCTGAGGACTCCCAGAAGTGGCCTGCAATATGAGTGGTGGGTGCATATCACTCCCAGCAGTGGACAGACATGTGAGGGGTGGGTACCGAGGACTCCCAGCAGTGGACAGACATGTAAAGGGTGGGTGCAGAGGACTCCCAGCCTGTGGACAGACATGTGAGGGGTGGGTGCAGAGGACTCCCAGCAGTGGACAGACATGTGAGGGGTGGGTGCAGAGGACTCCCAGCAGTGGCCTGCAATATGAGTGGTGGGTGCATATCACTCCCAGCAGTGGACAGACATGTGAGGGGTGGGTGCAGAGGACTCCCAGCTGTGGACAGACATGTGAGGGGTGGGTGCAGATGACTCCCAGCAGTGGACAGACATGTGAGGGGTGGCTGCAGAGGACTCCCAGCAGTGCCCTGAAATATGAGGTGTGGGTGCATTTCACTACCAGCAGTGGACAGACATGTGAGGTGTGGGTGCAGAGGACTCCCAGCAGTGGACAGACATGTGAGGGGTGGGTGCAGAGGACTCCCAGCAGTGGCTTGCAATATGAGTGGTGGGTGCATATTACTCCCAGCAGTGGACAGACATGTGAGGGGTGGGTGCTGAGGACTCCCGGCAGTGGACAGACATGTGAGGGGTGGGTGCAGAGGACTCACAGCAGTGGACAGACATGTGAGGGGTGGGTGCAGAGGACTCCAAGCAGTGGCCTGCAATATGAGTGGTGGGTGCATATCACTCCCAGCAGCGGACACACATGTAAGGGGTGGGTGCAGAGGACTCCCAGCAGTGGACAGACATGTGAGGGGTGGCTGCAGAGGACTCCCAGCAGTGCCCTGCAATATGAGGTGTGGGTGCATATCACTACCAGCAGTGGACAGACATGTGAGGGGTGGGTGCAGAGGACTCCCAGCAGTGGACAGACATGTGAGGGGTGGCTGCAGAGGACTCCCAGCAGTGGACAGACATGTGAGGGGTGGCTGCAGAGGACTCCCAGCAGTGGCCTGCTATATGAGTGGTGGGTGCATATCACTCCCAGCAGTGGACAGACATGTGAGTGGTGGGTGCAGAGTACTCCCAGCAGTGGACAGACATGTGAGGGGTGGGTGCAGAGGACTCCCAGCAGTGGCCTGCAATATGAGTAGTGGGTGCATATCACTCCCAGCAGTGGACTGACATGTGAGGGGTGGGTGCAGAGTACTCCCAGCAGTGGACAGACATGTGAGGGGTGGGTGCAGATGACTCCCAGCAGTGGACAGACATGTGAGGGGTGGCTGCAGAGGACTCCCAGCAGTGGACAGAAATGTGAGGGGTGGCTGCAGAGGACTCCCAGCAGTGGCCTGCAATATGAGTGGTGGGTGCATATCACTCCCAGCAGTGGACAGACATGTGAGGGGTGGGTGCAGAGGACTCCCAGCTGTGGACAGACATGTGAGGGGTGGGTGCAGATGACTCCCAGCAGTGGACAGACATGTGAGGGGTGGCTGCAGAGGACTCCCAGCAGTGCCCTGAAATATGAGGTGTGGGTGCATTTCACTACCAGCAGTGGACAGACATGTGAGGGGTGGGTGCAGAGGACTCCCAGCAGTGGACAGACATGTGAGGGGTGGGTGCAGAGGACTCCCAGCAGTGGCTTGCAATATGAGTGGTGGGTGCATATTACTCCCAGCAGTGGACAGACATGTGAGGGGTGGGTGCTGAGGACTCCCGGCAGTGGACAGACATGTGAGGGGTGGGTGCAGAGGACTCACAGCAGTGGACAGACATGTGAGGGGTGGGTGCAGAGGACTCCAAGCAGTGGCCTGCAATATGAGTGGTGGGTGCATATCACTCCCAGCAGCGGACACACATGTAAGGGGTGGGTGCAGAGGACTCCCAGCAGTGGACAGACATGTGAGGGGTGGCTGCAGAGGACTCCCAGCAGTGCCCTGCAATATGAGGTGTGGGTGCATATCACTACCAGCAGTGGACAGACATGTGAGGGGTGGGTGCAGAGGACTCCCAGCAGTGGACAGACATGTGAGGGGTGGCTGCAGAGGACTCCCAGCAGTGGACAGACATGTGAGGGGTGGCTGCAGAGGACTCCCAGCAGTGGCCTGCTATATGAGTGGTGGGTGCATATCACTCCCAGCAGTGGACAGACATGTGAGTGGTGGGTGCAGAGTACTCCCAGCAGTGGACAGACATGTGAGGGGTGGGTGCAGAGGACTCCCAGCAGTGGCCTGCAATATGAGTAGTGGGTGCATATCACTCCCAGCAGTGGACTGACATGTGAGGGGTGGGTGCAGAGTACTCCCAGCAGTGGACAGACATGTGAGGGGTGGGTGCAGATGACTCCCAGCAGTGGACAGACATGTGAGGGGTGGCTGCAGAGGACTCCCAGCAGTGGACAGAAATGTGAGGGGTGGCTGCAGAGGACTCCAAGCAGTGGACAGACATGTGAGGGGTGGGTGCAGAGGACTCCCAGAAGTGGCCTGCAATATGAGTGGTGGGTGCATATCACTCCCAGCAGTGGACAGACATGTGAGGGGTGGAAGCTGAGAACTCCCAGCAGTGGACAGACATGTGAGGGGTGGGTGCAGAGGACTCCCAGCAGTGGACAGACATGTGAGGGGTGGGTGCACAGGACTCCCAGCAGTGGACAGACATGTGAGGGATGGGTGCAGAGGACTCCCAGCAGTGGACAGACATGTGAGCGGTGGGTGCAGAGGACTCCCAGCAGTGGACAGACATGTTTGGGGTGGCTGCGGAGGACTCCCGGCAGTGCCCTGCAATACGAGGTGTGGGTGCATTTCACTACCAGCAGTGGACAGACATGTGAGGGGTGGGTGCAGAGGACTCCCAGCAGTGGACAGACATGTGAGGGGTGGGTGCAGAGGACTCCCAGCAGTGGCTTGCAATATGAGTGGTGGGTGCATATCACTCCCAGCAGTGGACAGACATGTGAGGGGTGGGTGCTGAGGACTCCCAGCAGTGGACAGACATGTGAGGGGTGGGTGCAGAGGACTCCCAGCAGTGGACAGACATGTGAGGGGTGGGTGCAGAGGAGTCCCAGCAGTGGACAGACATGTGAGGGGTGGGCGCAGAGGAATCCCAGCAGTGGCCTGCAATATGAGTGGTGGGAGCATATCACTCCCAGCAGTGGACACACATGTGAGGGGTGGGTGCAGCGGACTCCCAGCAGTGGACAGACATGTGAGGGGTGGCTGCAGAGGACTCCCAGCAGTGCCCTGCAATATGAGGTGTGGGTGCATATCACTACCAGCAGTGGACAGACTTGTGAGGGGTGGGTGCAGAGGACTCCCAGCAGTGGACAGACATGTGAGGGGTGGCTGCAGAGGTCTCCCAGCAGTGCCCTGAAATATGAGGTGTGGGTGCATATCACTACCAGCAGTGGACAGACATGTGAGGGGTGGGTGCAGAGGAATCGCAGCAGTGGTCAGACATGTGAGGGGTGGCTGCAGAGGACTCCCAGCAGTGGACAGACATGTGAGGGGTGGCTGCAGAGGACTCCCAGCAGTGGCCTGCAATATGAGTGGTTGGTGCATATCACTCCCAGCAGTGGACAGACATGTGAGGGGTGCGTGCAGAGGATTCACAGCAGTAGCCTGCAATATGAGGGGTGGGTGCATATCACTCCCAGCAGTGGACAGACATGTGAGGGAAAGGTGCAGAGGACTCCCAGCAGTGGACAGACATGTGAGGGGTGGGTGCAGAGGACTCCCAGCAGTGGACAGACATGTGAGGGGTGGCTGCAGAGGACTCCCAGCAGTGCCCTGCAATATGAGGTGTGGGTGCATTTCACTACCAGCAGTGGACAGACATGTGAGTGGTGGGTGCATATCACTCCCAGTAGTGGACAGACATGTGAGGGGTGGGTGCAGAGGACTCCCAGTAGTGGACAGACATGTGAGTGGTGGGTGCAGAGGACTCCCAGCAGTGGACAGACATGTGAGGGGTGGGTGCAGAGGAGTCCCAGCAGTGGACAGACATGTGAGGGGTGGGTGCAGAGGACTCCCAGCAGTGGCCTGCAATATGAGTGGTGGGTGCATATCACTCCCAGCAGTGGACACACATGTGAGGGGTGGGTGCAGAGGACTCCCAGCAGTGGACAGACATGTGAGGGGTGGCTGCAGAGGACTCCCAGCAATGCCCTGCAATATGAGGTGTGGGTGCATATCACTACCAGCAGTGGACAGACATGTGAGGGGTGGGTGCAGAGGACTCCCAGCAGTGGACAGACATGTGAGGGGTGGCTGCAGAGGACTCCCAGCAGTGGACAGACATGTGAGGGGTGGCTGCAGAGGACTCCCAGCAGTGGCCTGCAATATGAGTGGTTGGTGCATATCACTCCCAGCAGTGGACAGACATGTGAGGGGTGGGTGCAGAGGACTCCCAGCAGTGGACAGACATGTGAGGGGTGGCTGCAGAGGACTCCCAGCAGTGGACAGACATGTGAGGGGTGGGTGCAGAGGACTCCCAGCAGTGGCCTGCAATATGAGGGGTGGGTGCATATCACTCCCAGCAGTGGACAGACATGTGAGTGGTGGGTGCAGAGGACTCCCAGCAGTGGACAGACATATGAGGGGTGGGTGCAGAGGATTCTCAGCAGTGGACAGACATGTGAGGGGTGGGTGCAGAGGACTCCCAGCAGTGGAAAGACATGTGAGGGGTGGGTGCAGAGGACTCCCAGCAGTGGCTTGCAATATGAGTGGTGGGTGCATATCACTCCCAGCAGTGGACAGACATGTCAGGGGTGGGTGCAGAGGACTCCCAGCAGTGGACAGACATGTGAGGCGTGGGTGCAGATGACTCCCAGCAGTGGACAGACATGTGAGGGGTGGCTGCAGAGGACTCCCAGCAGTGCCCTGAAATATGAGGTGTGGGTGCATTTCACTACCAGCAGTGGACAGACATGTGAGGGGTGGGTGCAGAGGACTCCCATCAGTGGACAGACATGTGAGGGGTGGGTGCAGAGGACTCCCAGCAGTGGACAGACATGTGAGCGGTGGGTGCAGAGGACTCCCAGAAGTGGCCTGCAATATGAGGGGTGGGTGCATATCACTCCCAGCAGTGGACAGACATGCGAGTGGTGGGTGCAGAGGACTCCCAGCAGTGGACAGACATATGAGGGGTGGGTGCAGAGGACACCCAGCAGTAGACAGACATGTAAGGGGTGGGTGCATATCACTCCCAGCAGTGGACTGACATGTGAGGGGTGGGTGCAGAGGACTCCCAGCAGTGGACAGACATGTGAGGGGTGGGTGCAGATGACTCCCAGCAGTGGACAGACATGTGAGGGGTTGCTGCAGAGGACTCCCAGCAGTGGACAGACATGTGAGGGGTGGGTGCAGAGGACTCCCAGCAGTGGCCTGCAATATGAGTGGTGGGTGCATATCATTCCCAGCAGTCGACAGACATGTGAGGGGTGGGTGCTGAGGACTCCCAGCAGTGGACAGACATGTGAGGGGTGGGTGAAGAGAACTCCCAGCAGTGGACAGACGTGAGGGGTGGGTGCAGAGGACTCCCAGCAGTGGAAAGACATGTGAGGGGTGGGTGCAGAGGACTCCCAGCAGTGGCCTGCAATATGAGTGGTGGGTGCATATCACTCCCAGCAGTGAACAGACATGTGAGGGGTGGGTGCAGAGGACTCCCAGCAGTGGACAGACACGTGAAGGGTGGCTGCAGAGGACTCCCAGCAGTGGACAGACATGTGAGGGGTGGGTGCAGAGGACTCCCAGAAGTGGCCTGCAATATGAGTGGTGGGTGCATATCACTCCCAGCAGTGGACAGACATGTGAGGGGTGGGTACCGAGGACTCCCAGCAGTGGACAGACATGTAAGGGGTGGGTGCAGAGGACTCCCAGCAGTGGACAGACATGTGAGGGGTGGGTGCAGAGGACTCCCAGCAGTGGACAGACATGTGAGGGGTGGGTGCAGAGGACTCCCAGCAGTGGCCTGCAATATGAGTGGTGGGTGCATATCACTCCCAGCAGTGGACCGACATGTGAGGGGTGGGTGCAGAGGACTTCCAGCTGTGGACAGACATGTGAGGGGTGGGTGCAGATGACTCCCACCAGTGGACAGACATGTGAGGGGTGGCTGCAGAGGACTCCCAGCAGTGCCCTGAAATATGAGGTGTGGGTGCATTTCACTACCAGCAGTGGACAGACATGTGAGGGGTGGGTGCAGAGGACTCCCAGCAGTGGACAGACATGTGAGGGGTGGGTGCAGAGGACTTCCAGCAGTGGCTTGCAATATGAGTGGTGGGTGCATATCACTCCCAGCAGTGGACAGACATGTGAGTGGTGGGTGCTGAGGACTCCCGGCAGTGGACAGACATGTGAGGGGTGGGTGGAGAGGACTCCCAGCAGTGGACAGACATGTGAGGGGTGGGTGCAGAGGAGTCCCAGCAGTGGACAGACATGTGAGGGGTGGGTGCAGAGGACTCCAAGCAGTGGCCTGCAATATGAGTGGTGGGTGCATATCACTCCCAGCAGTGGACACACATGTGAGGGGTGAGTGCAGAGGACTCCCAGCAGTGGACAGACATGTGAGGGGTGGCTGCAGAGGACTCCCAGCAGTGCCCTGAAATATGAGGTGTGGGTGCAGAGGACTCCCAGCAGTGGACAGACATGTGAGGGGTGGGTGCAGAGGACTCCCAGCAGTGGACAGACATGTGAGGGGTGGCTGCAGAGGACTCCCAGCAGTGGACAGACATGTGAGGGGTGGCTGCAGAGGACTCCCAGCAGTGGCCTGCTATATGAGTGGTGGGTGCATATCACTCCCAGCAGTGGACAGACATGTGAGTGGTGGGTGCAGAGTACTCCCAGCAGTGGACAGACATGTGAGGGGTGGGTGCAGAGGACTCCCAGCAGTGGCCTGCAATCTGAGTGGTGGGTGCATATCACTCCCAGCAGTGGACTGACATGTGAGGGGTGGGTGCAGAATACTCCCAGCAGTGGACAGACATGTGAGGGGTGGCTGCAGAGGACTCCCAGCAGTGGACAGAAATGTGAGGGGTGGGTGCAGAGGACTCCCAGCAGTGGACAGACATGTGAGGGGTGGGTGCAGAGGACTCCCAGAAGTGGCCTGCAATATGAGTGGTGGGTGCATATCACTCCCAGCAGTGGACAGACATGTGAGGGGTGGGTGCTGAGAACTCCCAGCAGTGGACAGACATGTGAGGGGTGGGTGCAGAGGACTCCCAGCAGTGGACAGACATGTGAGGGGTGGGTGCACAGGACTCCCAGCAGTGGACAGACATGTAAGGGATGGGTGCAGAGGACTCCCAGCAGTGGACAGACATGTGAGCGGTGGGTGCAGAGGACTCCCAGCAGTGGACAGACATGTTTGGGGTGGCTGCGGAGGACTCCCAGCAGTGCCCTGCAATATGAGGTGTGGGTGCATTTCACTACCAGCAGTGGACAGACATGTGAGGGGTGGGTGCAGAGGACTCCCAGCAGTGGACAGACATGTGAGGGGTGGGTGCAGAGGACTCCCAGCAGTGGCTTGCAATATGAGTGGTGGGTGCATATCACTCCCAGCAGTGGACAGACATGTGAGGGGTGGGTGCTGAGGACTCCCAGCAGTGGACAGACATGTGAGGGGTGGGTGCAGAGGACTCCCAGCAGTGGACAGACATGTGAGGGGTGGGTGCAGAGGAGTCCCAGCAGTGGACAGACATGTGAGGGGTGGGCGCAGAGGACTCCCAGCAGTGGCTTGCAATATGAGTGGTGGGAGCATATCACTCCCAGCAGTGGACACACATGTGAGGGGTGGGTGCAGCGGACTCCCAGCAGTGGACAGACATGTGAGGGGTGGCTGCAGAGGACTCCCAGCAGTGCCCTGCAATATGAGGTGTGGGTGCATATCACTACCAGCAGTGGACAGACATGTGAGGGGTGGGTGCAGAGGACTCCCAGCAGTGGACAGACATGTGAGGGGTGGCTGCAGAGGACTCCCAGCAGTGCCCTGAAATATGAGGTGTGGGTGCATATCACTACCAGCAGTGGACAGACATGTGAGGGGTGGGTGCAGAGGACTCCCAGCAGTGGACAGACATGTGAGGGGTGGCTGCAGAGGACTCCCAGCAGTGGACAGACATGTGAGGGGTGGCTGCAGAGGACTCCCAGCAGTGGCCTGCAATATGAGTGGTTGGTGCATATCACTCCCAGCAGTGGACAGACATGTGAGGGGTGGGTGCAGAGGACTCCCAGCAGTGGACAGACATGTGAGGGGTGGCTGCAGAGGACTCCCAGCAGTGGACAGACATGTGAGGGGTGGCTGTAGAGGACTCCCAGCAGTGGCCTGCAATATGAGTGGTTGGTGCATATCACTCCCAGCAGTGGACAGACATGTGAGGGGTGCGTGCAGAGGATTCCCAGCAGTAGCCTGCAATATGAGGGGTGGGTGCATATCACTCCCAGCAGTGGACAGACATGTGAGGGAAAGGTGCAGAGGACTCCCAGCAGTGGACAGACATGTGAGGGGTGGGTGCAGAGGACTCCCAGCAGTGGACAGACATGTGAGGGGTGGCTGCAGAGGACTCCCAGCAGTGCCCTGCAATATGAGGTGTGGGTGCATTTCACTACCAGCAGTGGACAGACATGTGAGTGGTGGGTGCATATCACTCCCAGCAGTGGACAGACATGTGAGGGGTGGGTGCTGAGGACTCCCAGCAGTGGACAGACATGTGAGTGGTGGGTGCAGAGGACTCCCAGCAGTGGACAGACATGTGAGGGATGGGTGCAGAGGAGTCCCAGCAGTGGACAGACATGTGAGGGGTGGGTGCAGAGGACTCCCAGCAGTGGCCTGCAATATGAGTGGTGGGTGCATATCACTCCCAGCAGTGGACACACATGTGAGGGGTGGGTGCAGAGGACTCCCAGCAGTGGACAGACATGTGAGGGGTGGCTGCAGAGGACTCCCAGCAATGCCCTGCAATATGAGGTGTGGGTGCATATCACTACCAGCAGTGGACAGACATGTGAGGGGTGGGTGCAGAGGACTCCCAGCAGTGGACAGACATGTGAGGGGTGGCTGCAGAGGACTCCCAGCAGTGCCCTGAAATATGAGGTGTGGGTGCATATCACTACCAGCAGTGGACAGACATGTGAGGGGTGGGTGCAGAGGACTCCCAGCAGTGGACAGACATGTGAGGGGTGGCTGCAGAGGACTCCCAGCAGTGGACAGACATGTGAGTGGTGGCTGCAGAGGACTCCCAGCAGTGGCCTGCAATATGAGTGGTTGGTGCATATCACTCCCAGCAGTGGACAGACATGTGAGGGGTGGGTGCAGAGGACTCCCAGCAGTGGACAGACATGTGAGGGGTGGCTGCAGAGGACTCCCAGCAGTGGACAGACATGTGAGGGGTGGGTGCAGAGGACTCCCAGCAGTGGCCTGCAATATGAGGGGTGGGTGCATATCACTCCCAGCAGTGGACAGACATGTGAGGGGTGGGTGCAGAGGACTCCCAGCAGTGGACAGACATATGAGGGGTGGGTGCAGAGGACTCCCAGCAGTGGAAAGACATGTGAGGGGTGGGTGCAGAGGACTCCCAGCAGTGGCTTGCAATATGAGTGGTGGGTGCATATCACTCCCAGCAGTGGACAGACATGTGAGGGGTGGGTGCTGAGGACTCCCAGCAGTGGACAGACATGTGAGGGGTGGGTGCCCAGGACTCCCAGCAGTGGACAGACATGTGAGGGGTGGGTGCAGAGGACTCCCAGCAGTGGACAGACATGTGAGGGGTGGGTGCAGAGGACTCCCAGCAGTGGCCTGCAATATGAGTGGTGGGTGCATATCACTCCCAGCAGTGGACACTCATGTGAGGGGTGGGTGCAGAGGACTCCCAGCAGTGGACAGACATGTGAGGGGTGGCTGCAGAGGACTCCCAGCAGTGCCCTGCAATATGAGGTGTGGGTGCATATCACTACCAGCAGTGGACAGGCAGGTGAGGGGTGGGTGCAGAGGACTCCCAGCAGTGGACAGACATGTGAGGGGTGGCTGCAGAGGACTCCGAGCAGTGCCCTGAAACATGAGGTGTGGGTGCATATCACTACCAGCAGTGGACAGACATGTGAGGGGTGGGTACAGAGAACTCCCAGCAGTGGACAGACATGTGAGGGGTGGCTGCAGAGGACTCCCAGCAGTGGCCTGCAATATGAGTGGTGGGTGCATATCACTTCCAGCAGTGGACAGATATGTGAGGGGTGGGTGCAGAGGACTCCAAGCAGTGGACAGACATGTGAGGAGGGGCTGCAGAGGACTCCCAGCAGTGGACAGACATGTGAGGGGTGGGTGCAGAGGACTCCCAGCAGTGGCCTGCAATATGAAGGGTGGGTGCATATCACTCCCAGCAGTGGACAGACATGTGAGTGGTGGGTGAAGAGGACTCCCAGCAGTGGACAGCCATATGAGGGGTGGGTGCAGAGGACTCCCAGCAGTGGACAGACATGTGAGGGGTGGGTGCATATCACTCCCAGCAGTGGACTGACATGTGAGGGGTGGGTGCAGAGGACTCCCAGCAGTGGACAGACATGTGAGGGGTGGGTGCAGATGACTCCCAGCAGTGGACAGACATGTGAGGGGTTGATGCAGAGGACTCCCAGCTGTGGCCTGCAATATGAGTGGTGGGTGCATATATCTCCCAGCAGTGGACAGACATGTGAGGGGTGGGTGCTGAGGACTCCCAGCAGTGGACAGACATGTGAGTGGTGGGTGCATATCACTCCCAGCAGTGAACAGACATGTGAGGGGTGGGTGCAGATGACTCCCAGCAGTGGACAGACATGTGAAGGGTGGCTGCAGAGGACTCCCAGCAGTGGACAGACATGTGAGGGGTGGGTGCAGAGGACTCCCAGCAGTGGCCTGCAATATGAGTGGTGGGTGCATATCACTCCCAGCAGTGGACAGACATGTGAGGGGTGGGTGCAGAAGACTCCCAGCAGTGGACAGACATGTGAGGGGTGGGTGCAGAGAACTCCCAGCAGTGGACAGGCGTGAGGGGTGGGTGCAGAGGACTCCCAGCAGTGGAAAGACATGCGAGTGGTGGGTGCAGAGGACTCCCAGCAGTGGACAGACATATGAGGGGTGGGTGCAGAGGACTCCCAGCAGTGGACAGACATGTAAGGGGTGGGTGCATATCACTCCCAGCAGTGGACTGACATGTGAGGGGTGGGTGCAGATGGCTCCCAGCAGTGGACAGACATGTGAGGGGTGGGTGCAGAGGACTCCCAGCAGTGGACAGACATGTGAGGGGTGGGTGCAGAGGACTCCCAGCAGTGGCTTGCAATATGAGTGGTGGGTGCATATCACTCCCAGCAGTGGACAGACATGTGAGGGGTGGGTGCTGAGGACTCCCAGCAGTGGACAGACATGTGAGTGGTGGGTGCAGAGGACTCCCAGCAGTGGACAGACATGTGAGGGGTGGGTGCAGAGGAGTCCCAGCAGTGGACAGACATGTGAGGGGTGGGTGCAGAGGACTCCCAGCAGTGGCCTGCAATATGAGTGGTGGGTGCATATCACTCCCAGCAGTGGACACACATGTGAGGGGTGGGTGCAGAGGACTCCCAGCAGTGGACAGACATGTGAGGGGTGGCTGCAGAGGACTCCCAGCAATGCCCTGCAATATGAGGTGTGGGTGCATATCACTACCAGCAGTGGACAGACATGTGAGGGGTGGGTGCAGAGGACTCCCAGCAGTGGACAGACATGTGAGGGGTGGCTGCAGAGGACTCCCAGCAGTGCCCTGAAATATGAGGTGTGGGTGCATATCACTACCAGCAGTGGACAGACATGTGAGGGGTGGGTGCAGAGGACTCCCAGCAGTGGACAGACATGTGAGGGGTGGCTGCAGAGGACTCCCAGCAGTGGACAGACATGTGAGGGGTGGCTGCAGAGGACTCCCAGCAGTGGCCTGCAATATGAGTGGTTGGTGCATATCACTCCCAGCAGTGGACAGACATGTGAGTGGTGGGTGCATATCACTCCCAGCAGTGAACAGACATGTGAGGGGTGGGTGCAGATGACTCCCAGCAGTGGACAGACATGTGAAGGGTGGCTGCAGAGGACTCCCAGCAGTGGACAGACATGTGAGGGGTGGGTGCAGAGGACTCCCAGCAGTGGCCTGCAATATGAGTGGTGGGTGCATATCACTCCCAGCAGTGGACAGACATGTGAGGGGTGGGTGCAGAGGACTCCCAGCAGTGGACAGACATGTGAGGGGTGGGTGCAGAGAACTCCCAGCAGTGGACAGGCGTGAGGGGTGGGTGCAGAGGACTCCCAGCAGTGGAAAGACATGCGAGTGGTGGGTGCAGAGGACTCCCAGCAGTGGACAGACATATGAGGGGTGGGTGCAGAGGACTCCCAGCAGTGGACAGACATGTAAGGGGTGGGTGCATATCACTCCCAGCAGTGGACTGACATGTGAGGGGTGGGTGCAGAGGACTCCCAGCAGTGGACAGACATGTGAGGGGTGGGTGCAGATGGCTCCCAGCAGTGGACAGACATGTGAGGGGTGGGTGCAGAGGACTCCCAGCAGTGGACAGACATGTGAGGGGTGGGTGCAGAGGACTCCCAGCAGTGGCTTGCAATATGAGTGGTGGGTGCATATCACTCCCAGCAGTGGACAGACATGTGAGGGGTGGGTGCTGAGGACTCCCAGCAGTGGACAGACATGTGAGTGGTGGGTGCAGAGGACTCCCAGCAGTGGACAGACATGTGAGGGGTGGGTGCAGAGGAGTCCCAGCAGTGGACAGACATGTGAGGGGTGGGTGCAGAGGACTCCCAGCAGTGGCCTGCAATATGAGTGGTGGGTGCATATCACTCCCAGCAGTGGTCACACATGTGAGGGGTGGGTGCAGAGGACTCCCAGCAGTGGACAGACATGTGAGGGGTGGCTGCAGAGGACTCCCAGCAATGCCCTGCAATATGAGGTGTGGGTGCATATCACTACCAGCAGTGGACAGACATGTGAGGGGTGGGTGCAGAGGACTCCCAGCAGTGGACAGACATGTGAGGGGTGGCTGCAGAGGACTCCCAGCAGTGCCCTGAAATATGAGGTGTGGGTGCATATCACTACCAGCAGTGGACAGACATGTGAGGGGTGGGTGCAGAGGACTCCCAGCAGTGGACAGACATGTGAGGGGTGGCTGCAGAGGACTCCCAGCAGTGGACAGATATGTGAGGGGTGGCTGCAGAGGACTCCCAGCAGTGGCCTGCAATATGAGTGGTTGGTGCATATCACTCCCAGCAGTGGACAGACATGTGAGGGGTGGGTGCAGAGGACTCCCAGCAGTGGACAGACATGTGAGGGTGGCTGCAGAGGACTCCCAGCAATGCCCTGCAATATGAGGTGTGGGTGCATATCACTACCAGCAGTGGACAGACATGTGAGGGGTGGGTGCAGAGGACTCCCAGCAGTGGACAGACATGTGAGGGGTGGCTGCAGAGGACTCCCAGCAGTGCCCTGAAATATGAGGTGTGGGTGCATATCACTATCAGCAGTGGACAGACATGTGAGGTGTGGGTGCAGAGGACTCCCAGCAGTGGACAGACATGTGAGGGGTGGCTGCAGAGGACTCCCAGCAGTGGACAGACATGTGAGGGGTGGCTGCAGAGGACTCCCAGCAGTGGCCTGCAATATGAGTGGTTGGTGCATATCACTCCCAGCAGTGGACAGACATGTGAGGGGTGGGTGCAGAGGACTCCCAGCAGTGGACAGACATGTGAGGGGTGGCTGCAGAGGACTCCCAGCAGTGGACAGACATGTGAGGGGTGGGTGCAGAGGACTCCCAGCAGTGGCCTGCAATATGAGGGGTGGGTGCATATCACTCCCAGCCGTGGACAGACATGTGAGTGGTGGGTGCAGAGGACTCCCAGCAGTGGACAGACATATGAGGGGTGGGTGCAGAGGATTCTCAGCAGTGGACAGACATGTGAGGGGTGGGTGCAGAGGACACCCAGCAGTGGAAAGACATGTGAGGGGTGGGTGCAGAGGACTCCCAGCAGTGGCTTGCAATATGAGTGGTGGGTGCATATCACTCCCAGCAGTGGACAGACATGTGAGGGGTGGGTGCAGAGGACTCCCAGCAGTGGACAGACATGTGAGGGGTGGGTGCAGAGGACTCCCAGCAGTGGACAGACATGTGAGGGGTGGGTGCAGAGGAGTCCCAGCAGTGGACAGACATGTGAGGGGTGGGTGCAGAGGACTCCCAGCAGTGGCCTGCAATATGAGTGGTGGGTGCATATCACTCCCAGCAGTGGACACTCATGTGAGGGGTGGGTGCAGAGGACTCCCAGCAGTGGACAGACATGTGAGGGGTGGCTGCAGAGGACTCCCAGCAGTGCCCTGCAATATGAGGTGTGGGTGCATATCACTACCAGCAGTGGACAGACAGGTGAGGGGTGGGTGCAGAGGACTCCCAGCAGTGGACAGACATGTGAGGGGTGGCTGCAAAGGACTCCCAGCAGTGCCCTGAAACATGAGGTGTGGGTGCATATCACTACCAGCAGTGGACAGACATGTCAGGGGTGGGTGCAGAGAACTCCCAGCAGTGGACAGACATGTGAGGGGTGGCTGCAGAGGACTCCCAGCAGTGGACAGACATGTGAGGGGTGGCTGCAGAGGACTCCCAGCAGTGGCCAGCAATATGAGTGGTGGGTGCATATCACTTCCAGCAGTGGACAGATATGTGAGGGGTGGGTGCAGAGGACTCCAAGCAGTGGACAGACATGTGAGGGGTGGCTGCAGAGGACTCCCAGCAGTGGACAGACATGTGAGGGGTGGCTGCAGAGGACTCCCAGCAGTGGACAGACATGTGAGGGGTGGGTGCAGAGGACTCCCAGCAGTGGCCTGCAATATGAAGGGTGGGTGCATATCACTCCCAGCAGTGGACAGACATGTGAGTGGTGGGTGCAGAGGACTCCCAGCAGTGGACAGCCATATGAGGGGTGGGTGCAGAGGACTCCCAGCAGTGGACAGACATGTGAGGGGTGGGTGCATATCACTCCCAGCAGTGGACTGACATGTGAGGGGTGGGTGCAGAGGACTCCCAGCAGTGGATAGACATGTGAGGGGTGGGTGCAGATGACTCCCAGCAGTGGACAGACATGTGAGGGGTTGATGCAGAGGACTCCCAGCTGTGGCCTGCAATATGAGTGGTGGGTGCATATATCTCCCAGCAGTGGACAGACATGTGAGGGGTGGGTGCTGAGGACTCCCAGCAGTGGACAGACATGTGAGCGGTGGGTGCATATCACTCCCAGCAGTGAACAGACATGTGAGGGGTGGGTGCAGATGACTCCCAGCAGTGGACAAACATGTGAAGGGTGGCTGCAGAGGACTCCCAGCAGTGGACAGACATGTGAGGGGTGGGTGCAGAGGACTCCCAGCAGTGGCCTGCAATATGAGTGGTGGGTGCATATCACTCCCAGCAGTGGACAGACATGTGAGGGGTGGGTGCAGAGGACTCCCAGCAGTGGACAGACATGTGAGGGGTGGGTGCAGAGGACTCCCAGCAGTGGACAGACATGTGAGGGGTGGGTGCAGAGGACTCCCAGCAGTAGCCTGCAATATGAGTGGTGGGTGCATATCACTCCCAGCAGTGGACAGACATGTGAGGGGTGGGTGCAGAGGACTCCCAGCAGTGGCCTGCAATATGAGTGGTGGGTGCATATCACTACCAGCAGTGGACAGACATGTGAGGGGTGGGTGCAGAGGACTCCCAGCAGTGGACAGACATGTGAGGGGTGGGTGCAGAGGACTCCCAGCAGTGGACAGACATGTGAGGGGTGGCTGCAGAGGACTCCCAGCAGTGCCCTGAAACATGAGGTGTGGGTGCATATCACTACCAGCAGTGGACAGACATGTGAGGGGTGGGTGCAGAGGACTCCCATCAGTGGACAGACATGTGAGGGGTGGGTGCAGAGGACTCCCAGCAGTGGACAGACATGTGAGGGGTGGGTGCAGAGGACTCCCAGCAGTGGCCTGCAATATGAGGGGTGGGTGCATATCACTCCCAGCAGTGGACAGACATGCGAGTGGTGGGTGCAGAGGACTCCCAGCAGTAGACAGACATATGAGAGGTGGGTGCAGAGGACTCCCAGCAGTGCACAGACATGTAAGGGATGGGTGCATATCACTCCCAGCAGTGGACTGCCATGTGAGGGGTGGGTGCAGAGGACTCCCAGCAGTGGACAGACATGTGAGGGGTGGGTGCAGATGGCTCCCAGCAGTGGACAGACATGTGAGGGGTTGCTGCAGAGGACTCCCAGCAGTGGACAGACATGTGAGGGGTGGGTGCAGAGGACTCCCAGCAGTGGCCTGCAATATGAGTGGTGGGTGCATATCATTCCCAGCAGTGGACACACATGTGAGGGGTGGGTGCTGAGGACTCCCAGCAGTGGACAGACATGTGAGGGGTGGGTGCAGAGAACTCCCAGCAGTGGACAGACGTGAGGGGTGGGTGCAGAGGACTCCCAGCAGTGGAAAGACATGTGAGGGGTGGGTGCATAGGACTCCCAGCAGTGGCCTGCAATATGAGTGGTGGGTGCATATAACTCCCAGCAGTGAACAGACATGTGAGGGGTGGGTGCAGAGGACTCCCAGCAGTGGACAGACACGTGAAGGGTGGCTGCAGAGGACTCCCAGCAGTGGACAGACATGTGAGGGGTGGGTGCAGAGGACTCCCAGAAGTGGCCTGCAATATGAGTGGTGGGTGCATATCACTCCCAGCAGTGGACAGACATGTGAGGGGTGGGTACCGAGGACTCCCAGCAGTGGACAGACATGTAAGGGGTGGGTGCAGAGGACTCCCAGCAGTGGACAGACATGTGAGGGGTGGGTGCAGAGGACTCCCAGCAGTGGACAGACATGTGAGGGGTGGGTGCAGAGGACTCCCAGCAGTAGCCTGCAATATGAGTGGTGGGTGCATATCACTCCCAGCAGTGGACAGACATGTGAGGGGTGGGTGCAGAGGTCTCCCAGCTGTGGACAGACATGTGAGGGGTGGGTGCAGATGACTCCCAGCAGTGGACAGACATGTGAGGGGTGGCTGCAGAGGACTCCCAGCAGTGCCCTGAAATATGAGGTGTGGGTGCATTTCACTACCATCAGTGGACAGACATGTGAGGGGTGGGTGCAGAGGACTCCCAGCAGTGGACAGACATGTGAGGGGTGGGTGCAGAGGACACCCAGCAGTGGCTTGCAATATGAGTGGTGGGTGCATATCACTCCCAGCAGTGGACAGACATGTGAGGGGTGGGTGCTGAAGACTCCCGGCAGTGGACAGACATGTGAGGGGTGGGTGCAGAGGACTCCCAGCAGTGGACAGACATGTGAGGGGTGGGTGCAGAGGAGTCCCAGCAGTGGACAGACATGTGAGGGGTGGGTGCAGAGGACTCCCAGCAGTGGACAGACATGTGAGGGGTGGCTGCAGAGGACTCCCAGCAGTGCCCTGCAATATGAGGTGTGGGTGCATATCACTACCAGCAGTGGACAGACATGTGAGGGGTGGGTGCAGAGGACTCCCAGCAGTGGACAGACATGTGAGGGGTGGGTGCAGAGGACTCCCAGCAGTGGACAGACATGTGAGGGGTGGCTGCAGAGGACTCCCAGCAGTGGACAGACATGTGAGGGGTGGCTGCAGAGGACTCCCAGCAGTGGCCTGCTATATGAGTGGTGGGTGCATATCACTCCCAGCAGTGGACAGACATGTGAGTGGTGGGTGCAGAGTACTCCCAGCAGTGGACAGACATGTGAGGGGTGGGTGCAGAGGACTCCCAGCAGTGGCCTGCAATATGAGTGGTGGGTGCATATCACTCCCAGCAGTGGACTGACATGTGAGGGGTGGGTGCAGAGGACTCCCAGCAGTGGACAGACATGTGAGGGGTGGGTGCAGATGACTCCCAGCAGTGGACAGACATGTGAGGGGTGGGTGCAGAGGACTTCCAGCAGTGGACAGACATGTGAGGGGTGGCTGCAGAGGACTCCCAGCAGTGGACATACATGTGAGGGGTGGGTGCAGAGGACTCCGAGCAGTGGCCTGCAATATGAGTGGTGGGTGCATATCACTCCCAGCAGTGCACAGACATGTGAGGGGTGGGTGCAGAGGACTCCCAGCAGTGGACAGACACGTGAAGGGTGGCTGCAGAAGACTCCCAGCAGTGGACAGACATGTGAGGGGTGGGTGCAGAGGACTCCCAGCAGTGGCCTGCAATATGAGTGGTGGGTGCATATCACTCCCACCAGTGGACAGACATGTCAGGGGTGGGTGCAGAGGACTCCAAGCAGTGGACAGACATGTGAGGGGTGGGTGCAGATGACTCCCAGCAGTGGACAGACATGTGAGGGGTGGCTGCAGAGGACTCCCAGCAGTGCCCTGAAATATGAGGTGTGGGTGCATTTCACTACCAGCAGTGGACAGACATGTGAGGGGTGGGTGCAGAGGACTCCCATCAGTGGACAGACATGTGAGGGGTGGGTGCAGAGGACTCCCAGCAGTGGACAAACATGTGAGCGGTGGGTGCAGAGGACTCCCAGAAGTGGCCTGCAATATGAGGGGTGGGTGCATATCACTCCCAGCAGTGGACAGACATGCGAGTGGTGGGTGCAGAGGACTCCCAGCAGTGGACAGACATATGAGGGGTGGGTGCAGAGGACTCCCAGCAGTGGACAGACATGTAAGGGGTGGGTGCATATCACTCCCAGCAGTGGACTGACATGTGAGGGGTGGGTGCAGAGGACTCCCAGCAGTGGACAGACATGTGAGGGGTGGGTGCAGATGACACCCAGCAGTGGACAGACATGTGAGGGGTTGCTGCAGAGGACTCCCAGCAGTGGACAGACATGTGAGGGGTGGGTGCAGAGGACTCCCAGCAGTGGCCTGCAATATGAGTGGTGGGTGCATATCATTCCCAGCAGTGGACAGACATGTGAGGGGTGGGTGCTGAGGACTCCCAGCAGTGGACAGACATGTGAGGGGTGGGTGCAGAGAACTCCCAGCAGTGGACAGACGTGAGGGGTGGGTGCAGAGGACTCCCTGCAGTGGAAAGACATGTGAGGTGGGGGTGCAGAGGACTCCCAGCAGTGGCCTGCAATATGAGTGGTGGGTGCATATCACTCCCAGCAGTAAACAGACATGTGAGGGGTGGGTGCAGAGGACTCCCAGCAGTGGACAGACACGTGAAGGGTGGCTGCAGAGGACTCCCTGCAGTGGACAGACATGTGAGGGGTGGGTGCAGAGGACTCCCAGAAGTGGCCTGCAATATGAGTGGTGGGTGCATATCACTCCCAGCAGTGGACAGACATGTGAGGGGTGGGTACCGAGGACTCCCAGCAGTGGACAGACATGTAAGGGGTGGGTGCAGAGGACTCCCAGCAGTGGACAGACATGTGAGGGGTGGGTGCAGAGGACTCCCAGCAGTGGACAGACATGTGAGGGGTGGGTGCAGAGGACTCCCAGCAGTAGCCTGCAATATGAGTGGTGGGTGCATATCACTCCCAGCAGTGGACAGACATGTGAGGGGTGGGTGCAGAGGTCTCCCAGCTGTGGACAGACATGTGAGGGGTGGGTGCAGATGACTCCCAGCAGTGGATAGACATGTGAGGGGTGGCTGCAGAGGACTCCCAGCAGTGCCCTGAAATATGAGGTGTGGGTGCATTTCACTACCATCAGTGGACAGACATGTGAGGGGTGGGTGCAGAGGACTCCCAGCAGTGGACAGACATGTGAGGGGTGGGTGCAGAGGACTCCCAGCAGTGGCTTGCAATATGAGTGGTGGGTGCATATCACTCCCAGCAGTGGACAGACATGTGAGGGGTGGGTGCTGAGGACTCCCGGCAGTGGACAGACATGTGAGGGGTGGGTGCAGAGGACTCCCAGCAGTGGACAGACATGTGAGGGGTGGGTGCAGAGGAGTCCCAGCAGTGGACAGACATGTGAGGGGTGGGTGCAGAGGACTCCCAGCAGTGGACAGACATGTGAGGGGTGGCTGCAGAGGACTCCCAGCAGTGCCCTGCAATATGAGGTGTGGGTGCATATCACTACCAGCAGTGAACAGACATGTGAGGGGTGGGTGCAGAGGACTCCCAGCAGTGGACAGACATGTGAGGGGTGGGTGCAGAGGACTCCCAGCAGTGGACAGACATGTGAGGGGTGGCTGCAGAGGACTCCCAGCAGTGGACAGACATGTGAGGGGTGGCTGCAGAGGACTCCCAGCAGTGGCCTGCTATATGAGTGGTGGGTGCATATCACTCCCAGCAGTGGACAGACATGTGAGTGGTGGGTGCAGAGTACTCCCAGCAGTGGACAGACATGTGAGGGGTGGGTGCAGAGGACTCCCAGAAGTGGCCTGCAATATGAGTGGTGGGTGCATATCACTCCCAGCAGTGGACAGACATGTGAGTGGTGGGTGCAGAGTACTCCCAGCAGTGCACAGACATGTGAGGGGTGGGTGCAGAGGACTCCCAGCAGTGGACAGACACGTGAAGGGTGGCTGCAGAAGACTCCCAGCAGTGGACAGACATGTGAGGGGTGGGTGCAGAGGACTCCCAGCAGTGGCCTGCAATATGAGTGGTGGGTGCATATCACTCCCACCAGTGGACAGACATGTCAGGGGTGGGTGCAGAGGACTCCAAGCAGTGGACAGACATGTGAGGGGTGAGTGCAGATGACTCCCAGCAGTGGACAGACATGTGAGGGGTGGCTGCAGAGGACTCCCAGCAGTGCCCTGAAATATGAGGTGTGGGTGCATTTCACTACCAGCAGTGGACAGACATGTGAGGGGTGGGTGCAGAGGACTCCTATCAGTGGACAGACATGTGAGGGGTGGGTGCAGAGGACTCCCAGCAGTGGACAGACATGTGAGCGGTGGGTGCAGAGGACTCCCAGAAGTGGCCTGCAATATGAGGGGTGGGTGCATATCACTCCCAGCAGTGGACAGACATGCGAGTGGTGGGTGCAGAGGACTCCCAGCAGTGGACAGACATATGAGGGGTGGGTGCAGAGGACTCCCAGCAGTGGACAGACATGTAAGGGGTGGGTGCATATCACTCCCAGCAGTGGACTGACATGTGAGGGGTGGGTGCAGAGGACTCCCAGCAGTGGACAGACATGTGAGGGGTGGGTGCAGATGACACCCAGCAGTGGACAGACATGTGAGGGGTTGCTGCAGAGGACTCCCAGCAGTGGACAGACATGTGAGGGGTGGGTGCAGAGGACTCCCAGCAGTGGCCTGCAATATGAGTGGTGGGTGCATATCATTCCCAGCAGTGGACAGACATGTGAGGGGTGGGTGCTGAGGACTCCCAGCAGTGGACAGACATGTGAGGGGTGGGTGCAGAGAACTCCCAGCAGTGGACAGACGTGAGGGGTGGGTGCAGAGGACTCCCTGCAGTGGAAAGACATGTGAGGTGGGGGTGCAGAGGACTCCCAGCAGTGGCCTGCAATATGAGTGGTGGGTGCATATCACTCCCAGCAGTGAACAGACATGTGAGGGGTGGGTGCAGAGGACTCCCAGCAGTGGACAGACACGTGAAGGGTGGCTGCAGAGGACTCCCTGCAGTGGACAGACATGTGAGGGGTGGGTGCAGAGGACTCCCAGAAGTGGCCTGCAATATGAGTGGTGGGTGCATATCACTCCCAGCAGTGGACAGACATGTGAGGGGTGGGTACCGAGGACTCCCAGCAGTGGACAGACATGTAAGGGGTGGGTGCAGAGGACTCCCAGCAGTGGACAGACATGTGAGGGGTGGGTGCAGAGGACTCCCAGCAGTGGACAGACATGTGAGGGGTGGGTGCAGAGGACTCCCAGCAGTAGCCTGCAATATGAGTGGTGGGTGCATATCACTCCCAGCAGTGGACAGACATGTGAGGGGTGGGTGCAGAGGTCTCCCAGCTGTGGACAGACATGTGAGGGGTGGGTGCAGATGACTCCCAGCAGTGGATAGACATGTGAGGGGTGGCTGCAGAGGACTCCCAGCAGTGCCCTGAAATATGAGGTGTGGGTGCATTTCACTACCATCAGTGGACAGACATGTGAGGGGTGGGTGCAGAGGACTCCCAGCAGTGGACAGACATGTGAGGGGTGGGTGCAGAGGACTCCCAGCAGTGGCTTGCAATATGAGTGGTGGGTGCATATCACTCCCAGCAGTGGACAGACATGTGAGGGGTGGGTGCTGAGGACTCCCGGCAGTGGACAGACATGTGAGGGGTGGGTGCAGAGGACTCCCAGCAGTGGACAGACATGTGAGTGGTGGGTGCATATCACTCCCAGCAGTGAACAGACATGTGAGGGGTGGGTGCAGATGACTCCCAGCAGTGGACAGACATGTGAAGGGTGGCTGCAGAGGACTCCCAGCAGTGGACAGACATGTGAGGGGTGGGTGCAGAGGACTCCCAGCAGTGGCCTGCAATATGAGTGGTGGGTGCATATCACTCCCAGCAGTGGACAGACATGTGAGGGGTGGGTGCAGAGGACTCCCAGCAGTGGACAGACATGTGAGGGGTGGGTGCAGAGAACTCCCAGCAGTGGACAGGCGTGAGGGGTGGGTGCAGAGGACTCCCAGCAGTGGAAAGACATGCGAGTGGTGGGTGCAGAGGACTCCCAGCAGTGGACAGACATATGAGGGGTGGGTGCAGAGGACTCCCAGCAGTGGACAGACATGTAAGGGGTGGGTGCATATCACTCCCAGCAGTGGACTGACATGTGAGGGGTGGGTGCAGAGGACTCCCAGCAGTGGACAGACATGTGAGGGGTGGGTGCAGATGGCTCCCAGCAGTGGACAGACATGTGAGGGGTGGGTGCAGAGGACTCCCAGCAGTGGACAGACATGTGAGGGGTGGGTGCAGAGGACTCCCAGCAGTGGCTTGCAATATGAGTGGTGGGTGCATATCACTCCCAGCAGTGGACAGACATGTGAGGGGTGGGTGCTGAGGACTCCCAGCAGTGGACAGACATGTGAGTGGTGGGTGCAGAGGACTCCCAGCAGTGGACAGACATGTGAGGGGTGGGTGCAGAGGAGTCCCAGCAGTGGACAGACATGTGAGGGGTGGGTGCAGAGGACTCCCAGCAGTGGCCTGCAATATGAGTGGTGGGTGCATATCACTCCCAGCAGTGGACACACATGTGAGGGGTGGGTGCAGAGGACTCCCAGCAGTGGACAGACATGTGAGGGGTGGCTGCAGAGGACTCCCAGCAATGCCCTGCAATATGAGGTGTGGGTGCATATCACTACCAGCAGTGGACAGACATGTGAGGGGTGGGTGCAGAGGACTCCCAGCAGTGGACAGACATGTGAGGGGTGGCTGCAGAGGACTCCCAGCAGTGCCCTGAAATATGAGGTGTGGGTGCATATCACTACCAGCAGTGGACAGACATGTGAGGGGTGGGTGCAGAGGACTCCCAGCAGTGGACAGACATGTGAGGGGTGGCTGCAGAGGACTCCCAGCAGTGGACAGACATGTGAGGGGTGGCTGCAGAGGACTCCCAGCAGTGGCCTGCAATATGAGTGGTTGGTGGATATCACTCCCAGCAGTGGACAGACATGTGAGGGGTGGGTGCAGAGGACTCCCAGCAGTGGACAGACATGTGAGGGTGGCTGCAGAGGACTCCCAGCAATGCCCTGCAATATGAGGTGTGGGTGCATATCACTACCAGCAGTGGACAGACATGTGAGGGGTGGGTGCAGAGGACTCCCAGCAGTGGACAGACATGTGAGGGGTGGCTGCAGAGGACTCCCAGCAGTGCCCTGAAATATGAGGTGTGGGTGCATATCACTACCAGCAGTGGACAGACATGTGAGGTGTGGGTGCAGAGGACTCCCAGCAGTGGACAGACATGTGAGGGGTGGCTGCAGAGGACTCCCAGCAGTGGACAGACATGTGAGGGGTGGCTGCAGAGGACTCCCAGCAGTGGCCTGCAATATGAGTGGTTGGTACATATCACTCCCAGCAGTGGACAGACATGTGAGGGGTGGGTGCAGAGGACTCCCAGCAGTGGACAGACATGTGAGGGGTGGCTGCAGAGGACTCCCAGCAGTGGACAGACATGTGAGGGGTGGGTGCAGAGGACTCCCAGCAGTGGCCTGCAATATGAGGGGTGGGTGCATATCACTCCCAGCCGTGGACAGACATGTGAGTGGTGGGTGCAGAGGACTCCCAGCAGTGGACAGACATATGAGGGGTGGGTGCAGAGGATTCTCAGCAGTGGACAGACATGTGAGGGGTGGGTGCAGAGGACACCCAGCAGTGGAAAGACATGTGAGGGGTGGGTGCAGAGGACTCCCAGCAGTGGCTTGCAATATGAGTGGTGGGTGCATATCACTCCCAGCAGTGGATAGACATGTGAGGGGTGGGTGCTGAGGACTCCCAGCAGTGGACAGACATGTGAGGGGTGGGTGCAGAGGACTCCCAGCAGTGGACAGACATGTGAGGGGTGGGTGCAGAGGAGTCCCAGCAGTGGACAGACATGTGAGGGGTGGGTGCAGAGGACTCCCAGCAGTGGCCTGCAATATGAGTGGTGGGTGCATATCACTCCCAGCAGTGGACACTCATGTGAGGGGTGGGTGCAGAGGACTCCCAGCAGTGGACAGACATGTGAGGGGTGGCTGCAGAGGACTCCCAGCAGTGCCCTGCAATATGAGGTGTGGGTGCATATCACTACCAGCAGTGGACAGACAGGTGAGGGGTGGGTGCAGAGGACTCCCAGCAGTGGACAGACATGTGAGGGGTGGCTGCAAAGGACTCCCAGCAGTGCCCTGAAACATGAGGTGTGGGTGCATATCACTACCAGCAGTGGACAGACATGTGAGGGGTGGGTGCAGAGAACTCCCAGCAGTGGACAGACATGTGAGGGGTGGCTGCAGAGGACTCCCAGCAGTGGACAGACATGTGAGGGGTGGCTGCAGAGGACTCCCAGCAGTGGCCAGCAATATGAGTGGTGGGTGCATATCACTTCCAGCAGTGGACAGATATGTGAGGGGTGGGTGCAGAGGACTCCAAGCAGTGGACAGACATGTGAGGGGTGGCTGCAGAGGACTCCCAGCAGTGGACAGACATGTGAGGGGTGGCTGCAGAGGACTCCCAGCAGTGGACAGACATGTGAGGGGTGGGTGCAGAGGACTCCCAGCAGTGGCCTGCAATATGATGGGTGGGTGCATATCACTCCCAGCAGTGGACAGACATGTGAGTGGTGGGTGCAGAGGACTCCCAGCAGTGGACAGCCATATGAGGGGTGGGTGCAGAGGACTCCCAGCAGTGGACAGACATGTGAGGGGTGGGTGCATATCACTCCCAGCAGTGGACTGACATGTGAGGGGTGGGTGCAGAGGACTCCCAGCAGTGGATAGACATGTGAGGGGTGGGTGCAGATGACTCCCAGCAGTGGACAGACATGTGAGCGGTGGGTGCATATCACTCCCAGCAGTGAACAGACATGTGAGGGGTGGGTGCTGAGGACTCCCAGCAGTGGACAGACATGTGAGCGGTGGGTGCATATCACTCCCAGCAGTGAACAGACATGTGAGGGGTGGGTGCAGATGACTCCCAGCAGTGGACAAACATGTGAAGGGTGGCTGCAGAGGACTCCCAGCAGTGGACAGACATGTGAGGGGTGGGTGCAGAGGACTCCCAGCTGTGGCCTGCAATATGAGTGGTGGGTGCATATATCTCCCAGCAGTGGACAGACATGTGAGGGGTGGGTGCTGAGGACTCCCAGCAGTGGACAGACATGTGAGCGGTGGGTGCATATCACTCCCAGCAGTGAACAGACATGTGAGGGGTGGGTGCAGATGACTCCCAGCAGTGGACAAACATGTGAAGGGTGGCTGCAGAGGACTCCCAGCAGTGGACAGACATGTGAGGGGTGGGTGCAGAGGACTCCCAGCAGTGGCCTGCAATATGAGTGGTGGGTGCATATCACTCCCAGCAGTGGACAGACATGTGAGGGGTGGGTGCAGAGGACTCCCAGCAGTGGACAGACATGTGAGGGGTGGGTGCAGAGGACTCCCAGCAGTGGACAGACATGTGAGGGGTGGGTGCAGAGGACTCCCAGCAGTAGCCTGCAATATGAGTGGTGGGTGCATATCACTCCCAGCAGTGGACAGACATGTGAGGGGTGGGTGCAGAGGACTCCCAGCAGTGGCCTGCAATATGAGTGGTGGGTGCATATCACTACCAGCAGTGGACAGACATGTGAGGGGTGGGTGCAGAGGAGTCCCAGCAGTGGACAGACATGTGAGGGGTGGGTGCAGAGGACTCCCAGCAGTGGACAGACATGTGAGGGGTGGCTGCAGAGGACTCCCAGCAGTGCCCTGAAACATGAGGTGTGGGTGCATATCACTACCAGCAGTGGACAGACATGTGAGGGGTGGGTGCAGAGGACTCCCATCAGTGGACAGACATGTGAGGGGTGGGTGCAGAGGACTCCCAGCAGTGGACAGACATGTGAGGGGTGGGTGCAGAGGACTCCCAGCAGTGGCCTGCAATATGAGGGGTGGGTGCATATCACTCCCAGCAGTGGACAGACATGCGAGTGGTGGGTGCAGAGGACTCCCAGCAGTAGACAGACATATGAGGGGTGGGTGCAGAGGACTCCCAGCAGTGGACAGACATGTAAGGGATGGGTGCATATCACTCCCAGCAGTGGACTGACATGTGAGGGGTGGGTGCAGAGGACTCCCAGCAGTGGACAGACATGTGAGGGGTGGGTGCAGATGGCTCCCAGCAGTGGACAGACATGTGAGGGGTTGCTGCAGAGGACTCCCAGCAGTGGACAGACATGTGAGGGGTGGGTGCAGAGGACTCCCAGCAGTGGCCTGCAATATGAGTGGTGGGTGCATATCATTCCCAGCAGTGGACACACATGTGAGGGGTGGGTGCTGAGGACTCCCAGCAGTGGACAGACATGTGAGGGGTGGGTGCAGAGAACTCCCAGCAGTGGACAGACGTGAGGGGTGGGTGCAGAGGACTCCCAGCAGTGGAAAGACATGTGAGGGGTGGGTGCATAGGACTCCCAGCAGTGGCCTGCAATATGAGTGGTGGGTGCATATAACTCCCAGCAGTGAACAGACATGTGAGGGGTGGGTGCAGAGGACTCCCAGCAGTGGACAGACACGTGAAGGGTGGCTGCAGAGGACTCCCAGCAGTGGACAGACATGTGAGGGGTGGGTGCAGAGGACTCCCAGAAGTGGCCTGCAATATGAGTGGTGGGTGCATATCACTCCCAGCAGTGGACAGACATGTGAGGGGTGGGTACCGAGGACTCCCAGCAGTGGACAGACATGTGAGGGGTGGGTGCAGAGGACTCCCAGCAGTGGACAGACATGTGAGGGGTGGGTGCAGAGGACTCCCAGCAGTGGACAGACATGTGAGGGGTGGGTGCAGAGGACTCCCAGCAGTAGCCTGCAATATGAGTGGTGGGTGCATATCACTCCCAGCAGTGGACAGACATGTGAGGGGTGGGTGCAGAGGTCTCCCAGCTGTGGACAGACATGTGAGGGGTGGGTGCAGATGACTCCCAGCAGTGGACAGACATGTGAGGGGTGGCTGCAGAGGACTCCCAGCAGTGCCCTGAAATATGAGGTGTGGGTGCATTTCACTACCATCAGTGGACAGACATGTGAGGGGTGGGTGCAGAGGACTCCCAGCAGTGGACAGACATGTGAGGGGTGGGTGCAGAGGACTCCCAGCAGTGGCTTGCAATATGAGTGGTGGGTGCATATCACTCCCAGCAGTGGACAGACATGTGAGGGGTGGGTGCTGAGGACTCCCGGCAGTGGACAGACATGTGAGGGGTGGGTGCAGAGGACTCCCAGCAGTGGACAGACATGTGAGGGGTGGGTGCAGAGGAGTCCCAGCAGTGGACAGACATGTGAGGGGTGGGTGCAGAGGACTCCCAGCAGTGGACAGACATGTGAGGGGTGGCTGCAGAGGACTCCCAGCAGTGCCCTGCAATATGAGGTGTGGGTGCATATCACTACCAGCAGTGGACAGACATGTGAGGGGTGGGTGCAGAGGACTCCCAGCAGTGGACAGACATGTGAGGGGTGGGTGCAGAGGACTCCCAGCAGTGGACAGACATGTGAGGGGTGGCTGCAGAGGACTCCCAGCAGTGGACAGACATGTGAGGGGTGGCTGCAGAGGACTCCCAGCAGTGGCCTGCTATATGAGTGGTGGGTGCATATCACTCCCAGCAGTGGACAGACATGTGAGTGGTGGGTGCAGAGTACTCCCAGCAGTGGACAGACATGTGAGGGGTGGGTGCAGAGGACTCCCAGCAGTGGCCTGCAATATGAGTGGTGGGTGCATATCACTCCCAGCAGTGGACTGACATGTGAGGGGTGGGTGCAGAGGACTCCCAGCAGTGGACAGACATGTGAGAGGTGGGTGCAGATGACTCCCAGCAGTGGACAGACATGTGAGGGGTGGGTGCAGAGGACTTCCAGCAGTGGACAGACATGTGAGGGGTGGCTGCAGAGGACTCCCAGCAGTGGACATACATGTGAGGGGTGGGTGCAGAGGACTCCGAGCAGTGGCCTGCAATATGAGTGGTGGGTGCATATCACTCCCAGCAGTGCACAGACATGTGAGGGGTGGGTGCAGAGGACTCCCAGCAGTGGACAGACACGTGAAGGGTGGCTGCAGAAGACTCCCAGCAGTGGACAGACATGTGAGGGGTGGGTGCAGAGGACTCCCAGCAGTGGCCTGCAATATGAGTGGTGGGTGCATATCACTCCCACCAGTGGACAGACATGTCAGGGGTGGGTGCAGATGACTCCCAGCAGTGGACAGACATGTGAGGGGTGGCTGCAGAGGACTCCCAGCAGTGCCCTGAAATATGAGGTGTGGGTGCATTTCACTACCAGCAGTGGACAGACATGTGAGGGGTGGGTGCAGAGGACTCCCATCAGTGGACAGACATGTGAGGGGTGGGTGCAGAGGACTCCCAGCAGTGGACAGACATGTGAGCGGTGGGTGCAGAGGACTCCCAGAAGTGGCCTGCAATATGAGGGGTGGGTGCATATCACTCCCAGCAGTGGACAGACATGCGAGTGGTGGGTGCAGAGGACTCCCAGCAGTGGACAGACATATGAGGGGTGGGTGCAGAGGACTCCCAGCAGTGGACAGACATGTAAGGGGTGGGTGCATATCACTCCCAGCAGTGGACTGACATGTGAGGGGTGGGTGCAGAGGTCTCCCAGCTGTGGACAGACATGTGAGGGGTGGGTGCAGATGACTCCCAGCAGTGGACAGACATGTGAGGGGTGGCTGCAGAGGACTCCCAGCAGTGCCCTGAAATATGAGGTGTGGGTGCATTTCACTACCATCAGTGGACAGACATGTGAGGGGTGGGTGCAGAGGACTCCCAGCAGTGGACAGACATGTGAGGGGTGGGTGCAGAGGACTCCCAGCAGTGGCTTGCAATATGAGTGGTGGGTGCATATCACTCCCAGCAGTGGACAGACATGTGAGGGGTGGGTGCTGAGGACTCCCGGCAGTGGACAGACATGTGAGGGGTGGGTGCAGAGGACTCCCAGCAGTGGACAGACATGTGAGGGGTGGGTGCAGAGGAGTCCCAGCAGTGGACAGACATGTGAGGGGTGGGTGCAGAGGACTCCCAGCAGTGGACAGACATGTGAGGGGTGGCTGCAGAGGACTCCCAGCAGTGCCCTGCAATATGAGGTGTGGGTGCATATCACTACCAGCAGTGGACAGACATGTGAGGGGTGGGTGCAGAGGACTCCCAGCAGTGGACAGACATGTGAGGGGTGGGTGCAGAGGACTCCCAGCAGTGGACAGACATGTGAGGGGTGGCTGCAGAGGACTCCCAGCAGTGGACAGACATGTGAGGGGTGGCTGCAGAGGACTCCCAGCAGTGGCCTGCTATATGAGTGGTGGGTGCATATCACTCCCAGCAGTGGACAGACATGTGAGTGGTGGGTGCAGAGTACTCCCAGCAGTGGACAGACATGTGAGGGGTGGGTGCAGAGGACTCCCAGCAGTGGCCTGCAATATGAGTGGTGGGTGCATATCACTCCCAGCAGTGGACTGACATGTGAGGGGTGGGTGCAGAGGACTCCCAGCAGTGGACAGACATGTGAGGGGTGGGTGCAGATGACTCCCAGCAGTGGACAGACATGTGAGGGGTGGGTGCAGAGGACTTCCAGCAGTGGACAGACATGTGAGGGGTGGCTGCAGAGGACTCCCAGCAGTGGACATACATGTGAGGGGTGGGTGCAGAGGACTCCGAGCAGTGGCCTGCAATATGAGTGGTGGGTGCATATCACTCCCAGCAGTGCACAGACATGTGAGGGGTGGGTGCAGAGGACTCCCAGCAGTGGACAGACACGTGAAGGGTGGCTGCAGAAGACTCCCAGCAGTGGACAGACATGTGAGGGGTGGGTGCAGAGGACTCCCAGCAGTGGCCTGCAATATGAGTGGTGGGTGCATATCACTCCCACCAGTGGACAGACATGTCAGGGGTGGGTGCAGATGACTCCCAGCAGTGGACAGACATGTGAGGGGTGGCTGCAGAGGACTCCCAGCAGTGCCCTGAAATATGAGGTGTGGGTGCATTTCACTACCAGCAGTGGACAGACATGTGAGGGGTGGGTGCAGAGGACTCCCATCAGTGGACAGACATGTGAGGGGTGGGTGCAGAGGACTCCCAGCAGTGGACAGACATGTGAGCGGTGGGTGCAGAGGACTCCCAGAAGTGGCCTGCAATATGAGGGGTGGGTGCATATCACTCCCAGCAGTGGACAGACATGCGAGTGGTGGGTGCAGAGGACTCCCAGCAGTGGACAGACATATGAGGGGTGGGTGCAGAGGACTCCCAGCCGTGGACAGACATGTAAGGGGTGGGTGCATATCACTCCCAGCAGTGGACTGACATGTGAGGGGTGGGTGCAGAGGACTCCCAGCAGTGGACAGACATGTGAGGGGTGGGTGCAGATGACACCCAGCAGTGGACAGACATGTGAGGGGTTGCTGCAGAGGACTCCCAGCAGTGGACAGACATGTGAGGGGTGGGTGCAGAGGACTCCCAGCAGTGGCCTGCAATATGAGTGGTGGGTGCATATCATTCCCAGCAGTGGACAGACATGTGAGGGGTGGGTGCTGAGGACTCCCAGCAGTGGACAGACATGTGAGGGGTGGGTGCAGAGAACTCCCAGCAGTGGACAGACGTGAGGGGTGGGTGCAGAGGACTCCCTGCAGTGGAAAGACATGTGAGGTGGGGGTGCAGAGGACTCCCAGCAGTGGCCTGCAATATGAGTGGTGGGTGCATATCACTCCCAGCAGTGAACAGACATGTGAGGGGTGGGTGCAGAGGACTCCCAGCAGTGGACAGACACGTGAAGGGTGGCTGCAGAGGACTCCCTGCAGTGGACAGACATGTGAGGGGTGGGTGCAGAGGACTCCCAGAAGTGGCCTGCAATATGAGTGGTGGGTGCATATCACTCCCAGCAGTGGACAGACATGTGAGGGGTGGGTACCGAGGACTCCCAGCAGTGGACAGACATGTAAGGGGTGGGTGCAGAGGACTCCCAGCAGTGGACAGACATGTGAGGGGTGGGTGCAGAGGACTCCCAGCAGTGGACAGACATGTGAGGGGTGGGTGCAGAGGACTCCCAGCAGTAGCCTGCAATATGAGTGGTGGGTGCATATCACTCCCAGCAGTGGACAGACATGTGAGGGGTGGGTGCAGAGGTCTCCCAGCTGTGGACAGACATGTGAGGGGTGGGTGCAGATGACTCCCAGCAGTGGATAGACATGTGAGGGGTGGCTGCAGAGGACTCCCAGCAGTGCCCTGAAATATGAGGTGTGGGTGCATTTCACTACCATCAGTGGACAGACATGTGAGGGGTGGGTGCAGAGGACTCCCAGCAGTGGACAGACATGTGAGGGGTGGGTGCAGAGGACTCCCAGCAGTGGCTTGCAATATGAGTGGTGGGTGCATATCACTCCCAGCAGTGGACAGACATGTGAGGGGTGGGTGCTGAGGACTCCCGGCAGTGGACAGACATGTGAGGGGTGGGTGCAGAGGACTCCCAGCAGTGGACAGACATGTGAGGGGTGGGTGCAGAGGAGTCCCAGCAGTGGACAGACATGTGAGGGGTGGGTGCAGAGGACTCCCAGCAGTGGACAGACATGTGAGGGGTGGCTGCAGAGGACTCCCAGCAGTGCCCTGCAATATGAGGTGTGGGTGCATATCACTACCAGCAGTGGACAGACATGTGAGGGGTGGGTGCAGAGGACTCCCAGCAGTGGACAGACATGTGAGGGGTGGGTGCAGAGGACTCCCAGCAGTGGACAGACATGTGAGGGGTGGCTGCAGAGGACTCCCAGCAGTGGACAGACATGTGAGGGGTGGCTGCAGAGCACTCCCAGCAGTGGCCTGCTATATGAGTGGTGGGTGCATATCACTCCCAGCAGTGGACAGACATGTGAGTGGTGGGTGCAGAGTACTCCCAGCAGTGGACAGACATGTGAGGGGTGGGTGCAGAGGACTCCCAGCAGTGGCCTGCAATATGAGTGGTGGGTGCATATCACTCCCAGCAGTGGACAGACATGTGAGTGGTGGGTGCAGAGTACTCCCAGCAGTGCACAGACATGTGAGGGGTGGGTGCAGAGGACTCCCAGCAGTGGACAGACACGTGAAGGGTGGCTGCAGAAGACTCCCAGCAGTGGACAGACATGTGAGGGGTGGGTGCAGATGACTCCCAGCAGTGGATAGACATGTGAGGGGTGGCTGCAGAGGACTCCCAGCAGTGCCCTGAAATATGAGGTGTGGGTGCATTTCACTACCATCAGTGGACAGACATGTGAGGGGTGGGTGCAGAGGACTCCCAGCAGTGGACAGACATGTGAGGGGTGGGTGCAGAGGACTCCCAGCAGTGGCTTGCAATATGAGTGGTGGGTGCATATCACTCCCAGCAGTGGACAGACATGTGAGGGGTGGGTGCTGAGGACTCCCGGCAGTGGACAGACATGTGAGGGGTGGGTGCAGAGGACTCCCAGCAGTGGACAGACATGTGAGGGGTGGGTGCAGAGGAGTCCCAGCAGTGGACAGACATGTGAGGGGTGGGTGCAGAGGACTCCCAGCAGTGGACAGACATGTGAGGGGTGGCTGCAGAGGACTCCCAGCAGTGCCCTGCAATATGAGGTGTGGGTGCATATCACTACCAGCAGTGGACAGACATGTGAGGGGTGGGTGCAGAGGACTCCCAGCAGTGGACAGACATGTGAGGGGTGGGTGCAGAGGACTCCCAGCAGTGGACAGACATGTGAGGGGTGGCTGCAGAGGACTCCCAGCAGTGGACAGACATGTGAGGGGTGGCTGCAGAGGACTCCCAGCAGTGGCCTGCTATATGAGTGGTGGGTGCATATCACTCCCAGCAGTGGACAGACATGTGAGTGGTGGGTGCAGAGTACTCCCAGCAGTGGACAGACATGTGAGGGGTGGGTGCAGAGGACTCCCAGCAGTGGCCTGCAATATGAGTGGTGGGTGCATATCACTCCCAGCAGTGGACAGACATGTGAGTGGTGGGTGCAGAGTACTCCCAGCAGTGCACAGACATGTGAGGGGTGGGTGCAGAGGACTCCCAGCAGTGGACAGACACGTGAAGGGTGGCTGCAGAAGACTCCCAGCAGTGGACAGACATGTGAGGGCTGGGTGCAGAGGACTCCCAGCAGTGGCCTGCAATATGAGTGGTGGGTGCATATCACTCCCACCAGTGGACAGACATGTCAGGGGTGGGTGCAGAGGACTCCAAGCAGTGGACAGACATGTGAGGGGTGGGTGCAGATGACTCCCAGCAGTGGACAGACATGTGAGGGGTGGCTGCAGAGGACTCCCAGCAGTGCCCTGAAATATGAGGTGTGGGTGCATTTCACTACCAGCAGTGGACAGACATGTGAGGGGTGGGTGCAGAGGACTCCCATCAGTGGACAGACATGTGAGGGGTGGGTGCAGAGGACTCCCAGCAGTGGACAGACATGTGAGCGGTGGGTGCAGAGGACTCCCAGAAGTGGCCTGCAATATGAGGGGTGGGTGCATATCACTCCCAGCAGTGGACAGACATGCGAGTGGTGGGTGCAGAGGACTCCCAGCAGTGGACAGACATATGAGGGGTGGGTGCAGAGGACTCCCAGCAGTGGACAGACATGTAAGGGGTGGGTGCATATCACTCCCAGCAGTGGACTGACATGTGAGGGGTGGGTGCAGAGGACTCCCAGCAGTGGACAGACATGTGAGGGGTGGGTGCAGATGACACCCAGCAGTGGACAGACATGTGAGGGGTTGCTGCAGAGGACTCCCAGCAGTGGACAGACATGTGAGGGGTGGGTGCAGAGGACTCCCAGCAGTGGCCTGCAATATGAGTGGTGGGTGCATATCATTTCCAGCAGTGGACAGACATGTGAGGGGTGGGTGCTGAGGACTCCCAGCAGTGGACAGACATGTGAGGGGTGGGTGCAGAGAACTCCCAGCAGTGGACAGACGTGAGGGGTGGGTGCAGAGGACTCCCTGCAGTGGAAAGACATGTGAGGTGGGGGTGCAGAGGACTCCCAGCAGTGGCCTGCAATATGAGTGGTGGGTGCATATCACTCCCAGCAGTGAACAGACATGTGAGGGGTGGGTGCAGAGGACTCCCAGCAGTGGACAGACACGTGAAGGGTGGCTGCAGAGGACTCCCTGCAGTGGACAGACATGTGAGGGGTGGGTGCAGAGGACTCCCAGAAGTGGCCTGCAATATGAGTGGTGGGTGCATATCACTCCCAGCAGTGGACAGACATGTGAGGGGTGGGTACCGAGGACTCCCAGCAGTGGACAGACATGTAAGGGGTGGGTGCAGAGGACTCCCAGCAGTGGACAGACATGTGAGGGGTGGGTGCAGAGGACTCCCAGCAGTGGACAGACATGTGAGGGGTGGGTGCAGAGGACTCCCAGCAGTAGCCTGCAATATGAGTGGTGGGTGCATATCACTCCCAGCAGTGGACAGACATGTGAGGGGTGGGTGCAGAGGTCTCCCAGCTGTGGACAGACATGTGAGGGGTGGGTGCAGATGACTCCCAGCAGTGGATAGACATGTGAGGGGTGGCTGCAGAGGACTCCCAGCAGTGCCCTGAAATATGAGGTGTGGGTGCATTTCACTACCATCAGTGGACAGACATGTGAGGGGTGGGTGCAGAGGACTCCCAGCAGTGGACAGACATGTGAGGGGTGGGTGCAGAGGACTCCCAGCAGTGGCTTGCAATATGAGTGGTGGGTGCATATCACTCCCAGCAGTGGACAGACATGTGAGGGGTGGGTGCTGAGGACTCCCGGCAGTGGACAGACATGTGAGGGGTGGGTGCAGAGGACTCCCAGCAGTGGACAGACATGTGAGGGGTGGGTGCAGAGGAGTCCCAGCAGTGGACAGACATGTGAGGGGTGGGTGCAGAGGACTCCCAGCAGTGGACAGACATGTGAGGGGTGGCTGCAGAGGACTCCCAGCCGTGCCCTGCAATATGAGGTGTGGGTGCATATCACTACCAGCAGTGGACAGACATGTGAGGGGTGGGTGCAGAGGACTCCCAGCAGTGGACAGACATGTGAGGGGTGGGTGCAGAGGACTCCCAGCAGTGGACAGACATGTGAGGGGTGGCTGCAGAGGACTCCCAGCAGTGGACAGACATGTGAGGGGTGGCTGCAGAGGACTCCCAGCAGTGGCCTGCTATATGAGTGGTGGGTGCATATCACTCCCAGCAGTGGACAGACATGTGAGTGGTGGGTGCAGAGTACTCCCAGCAGTGGACAGACATGTGAGGGGTGGGTGCAGAGGACTCCCAGCAGTGGCCTGCAATATGAGTGGTGGGTGCATATCACTCCCAGCAGTGGACTGACATGTGAGGGGTGGGTGCAGAGGACTCCCAGCAGTGGACAGACATGTGAGGGGTGGGTGCAGATGACTCCCAGCAGTGGACAGACATGTGAGGGGTGGGTGCAGAGGACTCCCAGCAGTGGACAGACATGTGAGGGGTGGCTGCAGAGGACTCCCAGCAGTGGACATACATGTGAGGGGTGGGTGCAGAGGACTCCGAGCAGTGGCCTGCAATATGAGTGGTGGGTGCATATCACTCCCAGCAGTGCACAGACATGTGAGGGGTGGGAGCAGAGGACTCCCAGCAGTGGACAGACACGTGAAGGGTGGCTGCAGAAGACTCCCAGCAGTGGACAGACATGTGAGGGGTGGGTGCAGAGGACTCCCAGCAGTGGCCTGCAATATGAGAGGTGGGTGCATATCACTCCCACCAGTGGACAGACATGTCAGGGGTGGGTGCAGAGGACTCCCAGCAGTGGACAGACATGTGAGGGGTGGGTGCAGATGACTCCCAGCAGTGGACAGACATGTGAGGGGTGGCTGCAGAGGACTCCCAGCAGTGCCCTGAAATATGAGGTGTGGGTGCATTTCACTACCAGCAGTGGACAGACATGTGAGGGGTGGGTGCAGAGGACTCCCATCAGTGGACAGACATGTGAGGGGTGGGTGCAGAGGACTCCCAGCAGTGGACAGACATGTGAGCGGTGGGTGCAGAGGACTCCCAGAAGTGGCCTGCAATATGAGGGGTGGGTGCATATCACTCCCAGCAGTGGACAGACATGCGAGTGGTGGGTGCTGAGGACTCCCAGCAGTGGACAGACATGTGAGTGGTGGGTGCAGAGGACTCCCAGCAGTGGACAGACATGTGAGGGGTGGGTGCAGAGGTGTCCCAGCAGTGGACAGACATGTGAGGGGTGGGTGCAGAGGACTCCCAGCAGTGGCCTGCAATATGAGTGGTGGGTGCATATCACTCCCAGCAGTGGACACACATGTGAGGGGTGGGTGCAGAGGACTCCCAGCAGTGGACAGACATGTGAGGGGTGGCTGCAGAGGACTCCCAGCAATGCCCTGCAATATGAGGTGTGGGTGCATATCACTACCAGCAGTGGACAGACATGTGAGGGGTGGGTGCAGAGGACTCCCAGCAGTGGACAGACATGTGAGGGGTGGCTGCAGAGGACTCCCAGCAGTGCCCTGAAATATGAGGTGTGGGTGCATATCACTACCAGCAGTGGACAGACATGTGAGGGGTGGGTGCAGAGGACTCCCAGCAGTGGACAGACATGTGAGGGGTGGCTGCAGAGGACTCCCAGCAGTGGACAGACATGTGAGGGGTGGCTGCAGAGGACTCCCAGCAGTGGCCTGCAATATGAGTGGTTGGTGCATATCACTCCCAGCAGTGGACAGACATGTGAGGGGAGGGTGCAGAGGACTCCCAGCAGTGGACAGACATGTGAGGGTGGCTGCAGAGGACTCCCAGCAATGCCCTGCAATATGAGGTGTGGGTGCATATCACTACCAGCAGTGGACAGACATGTGAGGGGTGGGTGCAGAGGACTCCCAGCAGTGGACAGACATGTGAGGGGTGGCTGCAGAGGACTCCCAGCAGTGGACAGACATGTGAGGGGTGGCTGCAGAGGACTCCCAGCAGTGGCCTGCAATATGAGTGGTTGGTGCATATCACTCCCAGCAGTGGACAGACATGTGAGGGGTGGGTGCAGAGGACTCCCAGCAGTGGACAGACATGTGAGGGGTGGCTGCAGAGGACTCCCAGCAGTGGACAGACATGTGAGGGGTGGGTGCAGAGGACTCCCAGCAGTGGCCTGCAATATGAGGGGTGGGTGCATATCACTCCCAGCCGTGGACAGACATGTGAGTGGTGGGTGCAGAGGACTCCCAGCAGTGGACAGACATATGAGGGGTGGGTGCAGAGGATTCTCAGCAGTGGACAGACATGTGAGGGGTGGGTGCAGAGGACACCCAGCAGTGGAAAGACATGTGAGGGGTGGGTGCAGAGGACTCCCAGCAGTGGCTTGCAATATGAGTGGTGGGTGCATATCACTCCCAGCAGTGGACAGACATGTGAGGGGTGGGTGCTGAGGACTCCCAGCAGTGGACAGACATGTGAGGGGTGGGTGCAGAGGACTCCCAGCAGTGGACAGACATGTGAGGGGTGGGTGCAGAGGAGTCCCAGCAGTGGACAGACATGTGAGGGGTGGGTGCAGAGGACTCCCAGCAGTGGCCTGCAATATGAGTGGTGGGTGCATATCACTCCCAGCAGTGGACACTCATGTGAGGGGTGGGTGCAGAGGACTACCAGCAGTGGACAGACATGTGAGGGGTGGCTGCAGAGGACTCCCAGCAGTGCCCTGCAATATGAGGTGTGGGTGCATATCACTACCAGCAGTGGACAGACAGGTGAGGGGTGGGTGCAGAGGACTCCCAGCAGTGGACAGACATGTGAGGGGTGGCTGCAGAGGACTCCCAGCAGTGCCCTGAAACATGAGGTGTGGGTGCATATCACTACCAGCAGTGGACAGACATGTGAGGGGTGGGTGCAGAGAACTCCCAGCAGTGGACAGACATGTGAGGGGTGGCTGCAGAGGACTCCCAGCAGTGGACAGACATGTGAGGGGTGGCTGCAGAGGACTCCCAGCAGTGGCCAGCAATATGAGTGGTGGGTGCATATCACTTCCAGCAGTGGACAGATATGTGAGGGGTGGGTGCAGAGGACTCCAAGCAGTGGACAGACATGTGAGGGGTGGCTGCAGAGGACTCCCAGCAGTGGACAGACATGTGAGGGGTGGCTGCAGAGGACTCCCAGCAGTGGACAGACATGTGAGGGGTGGGTGCAGAGGACTCCCAGCAGTGGCCTGCAATATGAAGGGTGGGTGCATATCACTCCCAGCAGTGGACAGACATGTGAGTGGTGGGTGCAGAGGACTCCCAGCAGTGGACAGCCATATGAGGGGTGGGTGCAGAGGACTCCCAGCAGTGGACAGACATGTGAGGGGTGGGTGCATATCACTCCCAGCAGTGGACTGACATGTGAGGGGTGGGTGCAGAGGACTCCCAGCAGTGGACAGACATGTGAGGGGTGGGTGCAGATGACTCCCAGCAGTGGACAGACATGTGAGGGGTTGATGCAGAGGACTCCCAGCTGTGGCCTGCAATATGAGTGGTGGGTGCATATATCTCCCAGTAGTGGACAGACATGTGAGGGGTGGGTGCTGAGGACTCCCAGCAGTGGACAGACATGTGAGCGGTGGGTGCATATCACTCCCAGCAGTGAACAGACATGTGAGGGGTGGGTGCAGATGACTCCCAGCAGTGGACAAACATGTGAAGGGTGGCTGCAGAGGACTCCCAGCAGTGGACAGACATGTGAGGGGTGGGTGCAGAGGACTCCCAGCAGTGGCCTGCAATATGAGTGGTGGGTGCATATCACTCCCAGCAGTGGACAGACATGTGAGGGGTGGGTGCAGAGGACTCCCAGCAGTGGACAGACATGTGAGGGGTGGGTGCAGAGGACTCCCAGCAGTGGACAGACATGTGAGGGGTGGGTGCAGAGGACTCCCAGCAGTAGCCTGCAATATGAGTGGTGGGTGCATATCACTCCCAGCAGTGGACAGACATGTGAGGGGTGGGTGCAGAGGACTCCCAGCAGTGGCCTGCAATATGAGTGGTGGGTGCATATCACTACCAGCAGTGGACAGACATGTGAGGGGTGGGTGCAGAGGACTCCCAGCAGTGGACAGACATGTGAGGGGTGGGTGCAGAGGACTCCCAGCAGTGGACAGACATGTGAGGGGTGGCTGCAGAGGACTCCCAGCAGTGCCCTGAAACATGAGGTGTGGGTGCATATCACTACCAGCAGTGGACAGACATGTGAGGGGTGGGTGCAGAGGACTCCCATCAGTGGACAGACATGTGAGGGGTGGGTGCAGAGGACTCCCAGCAGTGGACAGACATGTGAGGGGTGGGTGCAGAGGACTCCCAGCAGTGGCCTGCAATATGAGGGGTGGGTGCATATCACTCCCAGCAGTGGACAGACATGCGAGTGGTGGGTGCAGAGGACTCCCAGCAGTGGACAGACATGTAAGGGATGGGTGCATATCACTCCCAGCAGTGGACTGACATGTGAGGGGTGGGTGCAGAGGACTCCCAGCAGTGGACAGACATGTGAGGGGTGGGTGCAGATGGCTCCCAGCAGTGGACAGACATGTGAGGGGTTGCTGCAGAGGACTCCCAGCAGTGGACAGACATGTGAGGGGTGGGTGCAGAGGACTCCCAGCAGTGGCCTGCAATATGAGTGGTGGGTGCATATCATTCCCAGCAGTGGACACACATGTGAGGGGTGGGTGCTGAGGACTCCCAGCAGTGGACAGACATGTGAGGGGTGGGTGCAGAGAACTCCCAGCAGTGGACAGACGTGAGGGGTGGGTGCAGAGGACTCCCAGCAGTGGAAAGACATGTGAGGGGTGGGTGCATAGGACTCCCAGCAGTGGCCTGCAATATGAGTGGTGGGTGCATATAACTCCCAGCAGTGAACAGACATGTGAGGGGTGGGTGCAGAGGACTCCCAGCAGTGGACAGACACGTGAAGGGTGGCTGCAGAGGACTCCCAGCAGTGGACAGACATGTGAGGGGTGGGTGCAGAGGACTCCCAGAAGTGGCCTGCAATATGAGTGGTGGGTGCATATCACTCCCAGCAGTGGACAGACATGTGAGGGGTGGGTACCGAGGACTCCCAGCAGTGGACAGACATGTAAGGGGTGGGTGCAGAGGACTCCCAGCAGTGGACAGACATGTGAGGGGTGGGTGCAGAGGACTCCCAGCAGTGGACAGACATGTGAGGGGTGGGTGCAGAGGACTCCCAGCAGTAGCCTGCAATATGAGTGGTGGGTGCATATCACTCCCAGCAGTGGACAGACATGTGAGGGGTGGGTGCAGAGGTCTCCCAGCTGTGGACAGACATGTGAGGGGTGGGTGCAGATGACTCCCAGCAGTGGACAGACATGTGAGGGGTGGCTGCAGAGGACTCCCAGCAGTGCCCTGAAATATGAGGTGTGGGTGCATTTCACTACCATCAGTGGGCAGACATGTGAGGGGTGGGTGCAGAGGACTCCCAGCAGTGGACAGACATGTGAGGGGTGGGTGCAGAGGACTCCCAGCAGTGGCTTGCAATATGAGTGGTGGGTGCATATCACTCCCAGCAGTGGACAGACATGTGAGGGGTGGGTGCTGAGGACTCCCGGCAGTGGACAGACATGTGAGGGGTGGGTGCAGAGGACTCCCAGCAGTGGACAGACATGTGAGGGGTGGGTGCAGAGGAGTCCCAGCAGTGGACAGACATGTGAGGGGTGGGTGCAGAGGACTCCCAGCAGTGGACAGACATGTGAGGGGTGGCTGCAGAGGACTCCCAGCAGTGCCCTGCAATATGAGGTGTGGGTGCATATCACTACCAGCAGTGGACAGACATGTGAGGGGTGGGTGCAGAGGACTCCCAGCAGTGGACAGACATGTGAGGGGTGGGTGCAGAGGACTCCCAGCAGTGGACAGACATGTGAGGGGTGGCTGCAGAGGACTCCCAGCAGTGGACAGACATGTGAGGGGTGGCTGCAGAGGACTCCCAGCAGTGGCCTGCTATATGAGTGGTGGGTGCATATCACTCCCAGCAGTGGACAGACATGTGAGTGGTGGGTGCAGAGTACTCCCAGCAGTGGACAGACATGTGAGGGGTGGGTGCAGAGGACTCCCAGCAGTGGCCTGCAATATGAGTGGTGGGTGCATATCACTCCCAGCAGTGGACTGACATGTGAGGGGTGGGTGCAGAGGACTCCCAGCAGTGGACAGACATGTGAGGGGTGGGTGCAGATGACTCCCAGCAGTGGACAGACATGTGAGGGGTGGGTGCAGAGGACTCCCAGCAGTGGACAGACATGTGAGGGGTGGCTGCAGAGGACTCCCAGCAGTGGACATACATGTGAGGGGTGGGTGCAGAGGACTCCGAGCAGTGGCCTGCAATATGAGTGGTGGGTGCATATCACTCCCAGCAGTGCACAGACATGTGAGGGGTGGGTGCAGAGGACTCCCAGCAGTGGACAGACACGTGAAGGGTGGCTGCAGAAGACTCCCAGCAGTGGACACACATGTGAGGGGTGGGTGCTGAGGACTCCCAGCAGTGGACAGACATGTGAGGGGTGGGTGCAGAGAACTCCCAGCAGTGGACAGACGTGAGGGGTGGGTGCAGAGGACTCCCAGCAGTGGAAAGACATGTGAGGGGTGGGTGCATAGGACTCCCAGCAGTGGCCTGCAATATGAGTGGTGGGTGCATATAACTCCCAGCAGTGAACAGACATGTGAGGGGTGGGTGCAGAGGACTCCCAGCAGTGGACAGACACGTGAAGGGTGGCTGCAGAGGACTCCCAGCAGTGGACAGACATGTGAGGGGTGGGTGCAGAGGACTCCCAGAAGTGGCCTGCAATATGAGTGGTGGGTGCATATCACTCCCAGCAGTGGACAGACATGTGAGGGGTGGGTACCGAGGACTCCCAGCAGTGGACAGACATGTAAGGGGTGGGTGCAGAGGACTCCCAGCAGTGGACAGACATGTGAGGGGTGGGTGCAGAGGACTCCCAGCAGTGGACAGACATGTGAGGGGTGGGTGCAGAGGACTCCCAGCAGTAGCCTGCAATATGAGTGGTGGGTGCATATCACTCCCAGCAGTGGACAGACATGTGAGGGGTGGGTGCAGAGGTCTCCCAGCTGTGGACAGACATGTGAGGGGTGGGTGCAGATGACTCCCAGCAGTGGACAGACATGTGAGGGGTGGCTGCAGAGGACTCCCAGCAGTGCCCTGAAATATGAGGTGTGGGTGCATTTCACTACCATCAGTGGGCAGACATGTGAGGGGTGGGTGCAGAGGACTCCCAGCAGTGGACAGACATGTGAGGGGTGGGTGCAGAGGACTCCCAGCAGTGGCTTGCAATATGAGTGGTGGGTGCATATCACTCCCAGCAGTGGACAGACATGTGAGGGGTGGGTGCTGAGGACTCCCGGCAGTGGACAGACATGTGAGGGGTGGGTGCAGAGGACTCCCAGCAGTGGACAGACATGTGAGGGGTGGGTGCAGAGGAGTCCCAGCAGTGGACAGACATGTGAGGGGTGGGTGCAGAGGACTCCCAGCAGTGGACAGACATGTGAGGGGTGGCTGCAGAGGACTCCCAGCAGTGCCCTGCAATATGAGGTGTGGGTGCATATCACTACCAGCAGTGGACAGACATGTGAGGGGTGGGTGCAGAGGACTCCCAGCAGTGGACAGACATGTGAGGGGTGGGTGCAGAGGACTCCCAGCAGTGGACAGACATGTGAGGGGTGGCTGCAGAGGACTCCCAGCCGTGGACAGACATGTGAGGGGTGGCTGCAGAGGACTCCCAGCAGTGGCCTGCTATATGAGTCGTGGGTGCATATCACTCCCAGCAGTGGACAGACATGTGAGTGGTGGGTGCAGAGTACTCCCAGCAGTGGACAGACATGTGAGGGGTGGGTGCAGAGGACTCCCAGCAGTGGCCTGCAATATGAGTGGTGGGTGCATATCACTCCCAGCAGTGGACTGACATGTGAGGGGTGGGTGCAGAGGACTCCCAGCAGTGGACAGACATGTGAGGGGTGGGTGCAGATGACTCCCAGCAGTGGACAGACATGTGAGGGGTGGGTGCAGAGGACTCCCAGCAGTGGACAGACATGTGAGGGGTGGCTGCAGAGGACTCCCAGCAGTGGACATACATGTGAGGGGTGGGTGCAGAGGACTCCGAGCAGTGGCCTGCAATATGAGTGGTGGGTGCATATCACTCCCAGCAGTGCACAGACATGTGAGGGGTGGGTGCAGAGGACTCCCAGCAGTGGACAGACACGTGAAGGGTGGCTGCAGAAGACTCCCAGCCGTGGACAGACATGTGAGGGGTGGGTGCAGAGGACTCCCAGCAGTGGCCTGCAATATGAGTGGTGGGTGCATATCACTCCCACCAGTGGACAGACATGTCAGGGGTGGGTGCAGAGGACTCCAAGCAGTGGACAGACATGTGAGGGGTGGGTGCAGATGACTCCCAGCAGTGGACAGACATGTGAGGGGTGGCTGCAGAGGACTCCCAGCAGTGCCCTGAAATATGAGGTGTGGGTGCATTTCACTACCAGCAGTGGACAGACATGTGAGGGGTGGGTGCAGAGGACTCCCATCAGTGGACAGACATGTGAGGGGTGGGTGCAGAGGACTCCCAGCAGTGGACAGACATGTGAGCGGTGGGTGCAGAGGACTCCCAGAAGTGGCCTGCAATATGAGGGGTGGGTGCATATCACTCCCAGCAGTGGACAGACATGCGAGTGGTGGGTGCAGAGGACTCCCAGCAGTGGACAGACATATGAGGGGTGGGTGCAGAGGACTCCCAGCAGTGGACAGACATGTAAGGGGTGGGTGCATATCACTCCCAGCAGTGGACTGACATGTGAGGGGTGGGTGCAGAGGACTCCCAGCAGTGGACAGACATGTGAGGGGTGGGTGCAGATGACTCCCAGCAGTGGACAGACATGTGAGGGGTTGCTGCAGAGGACTCCCAGCAGTGGACAGACATGTGAGGGGTGGGTGCAGAGGACTCCCAGCAGTGGCCTGCAATATGAGTGGTGGGTGCATATCATTCCCAGCAGTGGACAGACATGTGAGGGGTGGGTGCTGAGGACTCCCAGCAGTGGACAGACATGTGAGGGGTGGGTGCAGAGAACTCCCAGCAGTGGACAGACGTGAGAGGTGGGTGCAGAGGACTCCCTGCAGTGGAAAGACATGTGAGGTGGGGGTGCAGAGGACTCCCAGCAGTGGCCTGCAATATGAGTGGTGGGTGCATATCACTCCCAGCAGTGAACAGACATGTGAGGGGTGGGTGCAGAGGACTCCCAGCAGTGGACAGACACGTGAAGGGTGGCTGCAGAGGACTCCCAGCAGTGGACAGACATGAGGGGTGGGTGCAGAGGACTCCCAGAAGTGGCCTGCAATATGAGTGGTGGGTGCATATCACTCCCAGCAGTGGACAGACATGTGAGGGGTGGGTACCGAGGACTCCCAGCAGTGGACAGACATGTAAGGGGTGGGTGCAGAGGACTCCCAGCAGTGGACAGACATGTGAGGGGTGGGTGCAGAGGACTCCCAGCAGTGGACAGACATGTGAGGGGTGGGTGCAGAGGACTCCCAGCAGTAGCCTGCAATATGAGTGGTGGGTGCATATCACTCCCAGCAGTGGACAGACATGTGAGGGGTGGGTGCAGAGGTCTCCCAGCTGTGGACAGACATGTGAGGGGTGGGTGCAGATGACTCCCAGCAGTGGATAGACATGTGAGGGGTGGCTGCAGAGGACTCCCAGCAGTGCCCTGAAATATGAGGTGTGGGTGCATTTCACTACCATCAGTGGACAGACATGTGAGGGGTGGGTGCAGAGGACTCCCAGCAGTGGACAGACATGTGAGGGGTGGGTGCAGAGGACTCCCAGCAGTGGCTTGCAATATGAGTGGTGGGTGCATATCACTCCCAGCAGTGGACAGACATGTGAGGGGTGGGTGCTGAGGACTCCCGGCAGTGGACAGACATGTGAGGGGTGGGTGCAGAGGACTCCCAGCAGTGGACAGACATGTGAGGGGTGGGTGCAGAGGAGTCCCAGCAGTGGACAGACATGTGAGGGGTGGGTGCAGAGGACTCCCAGCAGTGGACAGACATGTGAGGGGTGGCTGCAGAGGACTCCCAGCAGTGCCCTGCAATATGAGGTGTGGGTGCATATCACTACCAGCAGTGGACAGACATGTGAGGGGTGGGTGCAGAGGACTCCCAGCAGTGGACAGACATGTGAGGGGTGGGTGCAGAGGACTCCCAGCAGTGGACAGACATGTGAGGGGTGGCTGCAGAGGACTCCCAGCAGTGGACAGACATGTGAGGGGTGGCTGCAGAGGACTCCCAGCAGTGGCCTGCTATATGAGTGGTGGGTGCATATCACTCCCAGCAGTGGACAGACATGTGAGTGGTGGGTGCAGAGTACTCCCAGCAGTGGACAGACATGTGAGGGGTGGGTGCAGAGGACTCCCAGCAGTGGCCTGCAATATGAGTGGTGGGTGCATATCACTCCCAGCAGTGGACTGACATGTGAGGGGTGGGTGTAGAGGACTCCCAGCAGTGGACAGACATGTGAGGGGTGGGTGCAGATGACTCCCAGCAGTGGACAGACATGTGAGGGGTGGGTGCAGAGGACTCCCAGCAGTGGACAGACATGTGAGGGGTGGCTGCAGAGGACTCCCAGCAGTGGACATACATGTGAGGGGTGGGTGCAGAGGACTCCGAGCAGTGGCCTGCAATATGAGTGGTGGGTGCATATCACTCCCAGCAGTGCACAGACATGTGAGGGGTGGGTGCAGAGGACTCCCAGCAGTGGACAGACACGTGACGGGTGGCTGCAGAAGACTCCCAGCAGTGGACAGACATGTGAGGGGTGGGTGCAGAGGACTCCCAGCAGTGGCCTGCAATATGAGTGGTGGGTGCATATCACTCCCACCAGTGGACAGACATGTCAGGGGTGGGTGCAGAGGACTCCCAGCAGTGGACAGACATGTGAGGGGTGGGTGCAGATGACTCCCAGCAGTGGACAGACATGTGAGGGGTGGCTGCAGAGGACTCCCAGCAGTGCCCTGAAATATGAGGTGTGGGTGCATTTCACTACCAGCAGTGGACAGACATGTGAGGGGTGGGTGCAGAGGACTCCCATCAGTGGACAGACATGTGAGGGGTGGGTGCAGAGGACTCCCAGCAGTGGACAGACATGTGAGCGGTGGGTGCAGAGGACTCCCAGAAGTGGCCTGCAATATGAGGGGTGGGTGCATATCACTCCCAGCAGTGGACAGACATGCGAGTGGTGGGTGCAGAGGACTCCCAGCAGTGGACAGACATATGAAGGGTGGGTGCAGAGGACTCCCAGCAGTGGACAGACATGTAAGGGGTGGGTGCATATCACTCCCAGCAGTGGACTGACATGTGAGGGGTGGGTGCAGAGGACTCCCAGCAGTGGACAGACATGTGAGGGGTGGGTGCAGATGACTCCCAGCAGTGGACAGACATGTGAGGGGTTGCTGCAAAGGACTCCCAGCAGTGGACAGACATGTGAGGGGTGGGTGCAGAGGACTCCCAGCAGTGGCCTGCAATATGAGTGGTGGGTGCATATCATTCCCAGCAGTGGACAGACATGTGAGGGGTGGGTGCTGAGGACTCCCAGCAGTGGACAGACATGTGAGGGGTGGGTGCAGAGAACTCCCAGCAGTGGACAGACGTGAGGGGTGGGTGCAGAGGACTCCCAGCAGTGGACAGACATGTGAGGGGTGGCTGCAGAGGACTCCCAGCAGTGGACAGACATGTGAGGGGTGGGTGCTGAGGACTCCCGGCAGTGGGCAGACATGTGAGGGGTGGGTGCAGAGGACTCCCAGCAGTGGACAGACATGTGAGGGGTGGGTGCAGAGGAGTCCCAGCAGTGGACAGACATGTGAGTGGTGGGTGCAGAGTACTCCCAGCAGTGGACAGACATGTGAGGGGTGGGTGCAGAGGACTCCCAGCAGTGGCCTGCAATATGAGTGGTGGGTGCATATCACTCCCAGCAGTGGACTGACATGTGAGGGGTGGGTGCAGAGGACTCCCAGCAGTGGACAGACATGTGAGGGGTGGGTGCAGATGACTCCCAGCAGTGGACAGACATGTGAGGGGTGGGTGCAGAGGACTCCCAGCAGTGGACAGACATGTGAGGGGTGGCTGCAGAGGACTCCCAGCAGTGGACATACATGTGAGGGGTGGGTGCAGAGGACTCCGAGCAGTGGCCTGCAATATGAGTGGTGGGTGCATATCACTCCCAGCAGTGCACAGACATGTGAGGGGTGGGTGCAGAGGACTCCCAGCAGTGGACAGACACGTGACGGGTGGCTGCAGAAGACTCCCAGCAGTGGACAGACATGTGAGGGGTGGGTGCAGAGGACTCCCAGCAGTGGCCTGCAATATGAGTGGTGGGTGCATATCACTCCCACCAGTGGACAGACATGTCAGGGGTGGGTGCAGAGGACTCCCAGCAGTGGACAGACATGTGAGGGGTGGGTGCAGATGACTCCCAGCAGTGGACAGACATGTGAGGGGTGGCTGCAGAGGACTCCCAGCAGTGCCCTGAAATATGAGGTGTGGGTGCATTTCACTACCAGCAGTGGACAGACATGTGAGGGGTGGGTGCAGAGGACTCCCATCAGTGGACAGACATGTGAGGGGTGGGTGCAGAGGACTCCCAGCAGTGGACAGACATGTGAGCGGTGGGTGCAGAGGACTCCCAGAAGTGGCCTGCAATATGAGGGGTGGGTGCATATCACTCCCAGCAGTGGACAGACATGCGAGTGGTGGGTGCAGAGGACTCCCAGCAGTGGACAGACATATGAAGGGTGGGTGCAGAGGACTCCCAGCAGTGGACAGACATGTAAGGGGTGGGTGCATATCACTCCCAGCAGTGGACTGACATGTGAGGGGTGGGTGCAGAGGACTCCCAGCAGTGGACAGACATGTGAGGGGTGGGTGCAGATGACTCCCAGCAGTGGACAGACATGTGAGGGGTTGCTGCAAAGGACTCCCAGCAGTGGACAGACATGTGAGGGGTGGGTGCAGAGGACTCCCAGCAGTGGCCTGCAATATGAGTGGTGGGTGCATATCATTCCCAGCAGTGGACAGACATGTGAGGGGTGGGTGCTGAGGACTCCCAGCAGTGGACAGACATGTGAGGGGTGGGTGCAGAGAACTCCCAGCAGTGGACAGACGTGAGGGGTGGGTGCAGAGGACTCCCAGCAGTGGACAGACATGTGAGGGGTGGCTGCAGAGGACTCCCAGCAGTGGACAGACATGTGAGGGGTGGGTGCTGAGGACTCCCGGCAGTGGGCAGACATGTGAGGGGTGGGTGCAGAGGACTCCCAGCAGTGGACAGACATGTGAGGGGTGGGTGCAGAGGAGTCCCAGCAGTGGACAGACATGTGAGGGGTGGGTGCAGAGGACTCCCAGCAGTGGACAGACATGTGAGGGGTGGCTGCAGAGGACTCCCAGCAGTGCCCTGCAATATGAGGTGTGGGTGCATATCACTACCAGCAGTGGACAGACATGTGAGGGGTGGGTGCAGAGGACTCCCAGCAGTGGACAGACATGTGAGGGGTGGGTGCAGAGGACTCCCAGCAGTGGACAGACATGTGAGGGGTGGCTGCAGAGGACTCCCAGCAGTGGACAGACATGTGAGGGGTGGCTGCAGAGGACTCCCAGCAGTGGCCTGCTATATGAGTGGTGGGTGCATATCACTCCCAGCAGTGGACAGACATGTGAGTGGTGGGTGCAGAGTACTCCCAGCAGTGGACAGACATGTGAGGGGTGGGTGCAGAGGACTCCCAGCAGTGGCCTGCAATATGAGTGGTGGGTGCATATCACTCCCAGCAGTGGACTGACATGTGAGGGGTGGGTGCAGAGGACTCCCAGCAGTGGACAGACATGTGAGGGGTGGGTGCAGATGACTCCCAGCAGTGGACAGACATGTGAGGGGTGGGTGCAGAGGACTCCCAGCAGTGGACAGACATTTGAGGGGTGGTTGCAGAGGACTCCCAGCAGTGGACATACATGTGAGGGGTGGGTGCAGAGGACTCCGAGCAGTGGCCTGCAATATGAGTGGTGGGTGCATATCACTCCCAGCAGTGCACAGACATGTGAGGGGTGGGTGCAGAGGACTCCCAGCAGTGGACAGACACGTGAAGGGTTGCTGAAGAAGACTCCCAGCAGTGGACAGACATGTGAGGGGTGGGTGCAGAGGACTCCCAGCAGTGGCCTGCAATATGAGTGGTGGGTGCATATCACTCCCACCAGTGGACAGACATGTCAGGGGTGGGTGCAGAGGACTCCCAGCAGTGGACAGACATGTGAGGGGTGGGTGCAGAGGAGTCCCAACAGTGGACAGACATGTGAGGGGAGGGCGCAGAGGACTCCCAGCAGTGGCGTTCAATATGAGTGGTGGGTGCATATCACTCCCACCAGTGGACAGACATGTCAGGGGTGGGTGCAGAGGACTCCCAGCAGTGGACAGACATGTGAGGGGTGGGTGCAGATGACTCCCAGCAGTGGACAGACATGTGAGGGGTGGCTGCAGAGGACTCCCAGCAGTGCCCTGAAATATGAGGTGTGGGTGCATTTCACTACCAGCAGTGGACAGACATGTGAGGGGTGGGTGCAGAGGACTCCCATCAGTGGACAGACATGTGAGGGGTGGGTGCTGAGGACTCCCAGCAGTGGACAGACATGTGAGCGGTGGGTGCAGAGGACTCCCAGAAGTGGCCTGCAATATGAGGGGTGGGTGCATATCACTCCCAGCAGTGGACAGACATGCGAGTGGTGGGTGCAGAGGACTCCCAGCAGTGGACAGACATATGAAGGGTGGGTGCAGAGGACTCCCAGCAGTGGACAGACATGTAAGGGGTGGGTGCATATCACTCCCAGCAGTGGACTGACATGTGAGGGGTGGGTGCAGAGGACTCCCAGCAGTGGACAGACATGTGAGGGGTGGGTGCAGATGACTCCCAGCAGTGGACAGACATGTGAGGGGTTGCTGCAAAGGACTCCCAGCAGTGGACAGACATGTGAGGGGTGGGTGCAGAGGACTCCCAGCAGTGGCCTGCAATATGAGTGGTGGGTGCATATCATTCCCAGCAGTGGACAGACATGTGAGGGGTGGGTGCTGAGGACTCCCAGCAGTGGACAGACATGTGAGGGGTGGGTGCAGAGAACTCCCAGCAGTGGACAGACGTGAGGGGTGGGTGCAGAGGACTCCCAGCAGTGGACAGACATGTGAGGGGTGGCTGCAGAGGACTCCCAGCAGTGGACATACATGTGAGGGGTGGGTGCAGAGGACTCCGAGCAGTGGCCTGCAATATGAGTGGTGGGTGCATATCACTCCCAGCAGTGCACAGACATGTGAGGGGTGGGTGCAGAGGACTCCCAGCAGTGGACAGACACGTGAAGGGTGGCTGCAGAAGACTCCCAGCAGTGGACAGACATGTGAGGGGTGGGTGCAGAGGACTCCCAGCAGAGGCCTGCAATATGAGTGGTGGGTGCATATCACTCCCACCAGTGGACAGACATGTCAGGGGTGGGTGCAGAGGACTCCCAGCAGTGGACAGACATGTGAGGGGTGGGTGCAGATGACTCCCAGCAGTGGACAGACATGTGAGGGGTGGCTGCAGAGGACTCCCAGCAGTGCTCTGAAATATGAGGTGTGGGTGCATTTCACTACCAGCAGTGGACAGACATGTGAGGGGTGGGTGCAGAGGACTCCCATCAGTGGACAGACATGTGAGGGGTGGGTGCAGAGGACTCCCAGCAGTGGACAGACATGTGAGCGGTGGGTGCAGAGGACTCCCAGAAGTGGCCTGCAATATGAGGGGTGGGTGCATATCACTCCCAGCAGTGGACAGACATGCGAGTGGTGGGTGCAGAGGACTCCCAGCAGTGGACAGACATATGAGGGGTGGGTGCAGAGGACTCCCAGCAGTGGACAGACATGTAAGGGGTGGGTGCATATCACTCCCAGCAGTGGACTGACATGTGAGGGGTGGGTGCAGAGGACTCCCAGCAGTGGACAGACATGTGAGGGGTGGGTGCAGATGACTCCCAGCAGTGGACAGACATGTGAGGGGTTGCTGCAAAGGACTCCCAGCAGTGGACAGACATGTGAGGGGTGGGTGCAGAGGACTCCCAGCAGTGGCCTGCAATATGAGTGGTGGGTGCATATCATTCCCAGCAGTGGACAGACATGTGAGGGGTGGGTGCTGAGGACTCCCAGCAGTGGACAGACATGTGAGGGGTGGGTGCAGAGAACTCCCAGCAGTGGACAGACGTGAGGGGTGGGTGCAGAGGACTCCCTGCAGTGGAAAGACATGTGAGGTGGGGGTGCAGAGGACTCCCAGCAGTGGGCTGCAATATGAGTGGTGGGTGCATATCACTCCCAGCAGTGAACAGACATGTGAGGGGTGGGTGCAGAGGACTCCCAGCAGTGGACAGACACGTGAAGGGTGGCTGCAGAGGACTCCCAGCAGTGGACAGACATGTGAGGGGTGGGTGCAGAGGACTCCCAGAAGTGGCCTGCAATATGAGTGGTGGGTGCATATCACTCCCAGCAGTGGACAGACATGTGAGGGGTGGGTACCGAGGACTCCCAGCAGTGGACAGACATGTAAGGGGTGGGTGCAGAGGACTCCCAGCAGTGGACAGACATGTGAGGGGTGGGTGCAGAGGACTCCCAGCAGTGGACAGACATGTGAGGGGTGGGTGCAGAGGACTCCCAGCAGTGGCCTGCAATATGAGTGGTGGGTGCATATCACTCCCAGCAGTGGACAGACATGTGAGGGGTGGGTGCAGAGGACTCCCAGCTCTGGACAGACATGTGAGGGGTGGGTGCAGATGACTCCCAGCAGTGGACAGACATGTGAGGGGTGGCTGCAGAGGACTCCCAGCAGTGCCCTGAAATATGAGGTGTGGGTGCATTTCACTACCAGCAGTGGACAGACATGTGAGGGGTGGGTGCAGAGGACTCCCAGCAGTGGACAGACATGTGAGGGGTGGGTGCAGAGGACTCCCAGCAGTGGCTTGCAATATGAGTGGTGGGTGCATATCACTCCCAGCAGTGGACAGACATGTGAGGGGTGGGTGCTGAGGACTCCCGGCAGTGGACAGACATGTGAGGGGTGGGTGCAGAGGACTCCCAGCAGTGGACAGACATGTGAGGGGTGGGTGCAGAGGAGTCCCAGCAGTGGACAGACATGTGAGGGGTGGGTGCAGAGGACTCCAAGCAGTGGCCTGCAATATGAGTGGTGGGTGCATATCACTCCCAGCAGTGGACACACATGTGAGGGGTGGGTGCAGAGGACTCCCAGCGGTGGACAGACATGTGAGGGGTGGCTGCAGAGGACTCCCAGCAGTGCCCTGCAATATGAGGTGTGGGTGCATATCACTACCAGCAGTGGACAGACATGTGAGGGGTGGGTGCAGAGGACTCCCAGCAGTGGACAGACATGTGAGGGGTGGCTGCAGAGGACTCCCAGCAGTGGACAGACATGTGAGGGGTGGCTGCAGAGGACTCCCAGCAGTGGCCTGCTATATGAGTGGTGGGTGCATATCACTCCCAGCAGTGGACAGACATGTGAGTGGTGGGTGCAGAGTACTCCCAGCAGTGGACAGACATGTGAGGGGTGGGTGCAGAGGACTCCCAGCAGTGGCCTGCAATATGAGTGGTGGGTGCATATCACTCCCAGCAGTGGACTGACATGTGAGGGGTGGGTGCAGAGTACTCCCAGCAGTGGACAGACATGTGAGGGGAGGGTGCAGATGACTCCCAGCAGTGGACAGACATGTGAGGGGTGGCTGCAGAGGACTCCCAGCAGTGGACAGAAATGTGAGGGGTGGGTGAAGAGGACTCCCAGCAGTGGACAGACATGTGAGGGGTGGGTGCAGAGGACTCCCAGAAGTGGCCTGCAATATGAGTGGTGGGTGCATATCACTCCCAGCAGTGGACAGACATGTGAGGGGTGGGTGCTGAGAACTCCCAGCAGTGGACAGACATGTGAGGGGTGGGTGCAGAGGACTCCCAGCAGTGGACAGACATGTGAGGGGTGGGTGCACAGGACTCCCAGCAGTGGACAGACATGTGAGAGATGGGTGCAGAGGACTCCCAGCAGTGGACAGACATGTGAGCGGTGGGTGCAGAGGACTCCCAGCAGTGGACAGACATGTTTGGGGTGGCTGCGGAGGACTCCCAGCAGTGCCCTGCAATATGAGGTGTGGGTGCATTTCACTACCAGCAGTGGACAGACATGTGAGGGGTGGGTGCAGAGGACTCCCAGCAGTGGACAGACATGTGAGGGGTGGGTGCAGAGGACTCCCAGCAGTGGACAGACATGTGAGGGGTGGCTGCAGAGGACTCCCAGCAGTGGCCTGCAATATGAGTGGTGGGTGCATATCACTTCCAGCAGTGGACAGATATGTGAGGGGTGGGTGCAGAGGACTCCAAGCAAGGGACAGACATGTGAGGGGTGGCTGCAGAGGACTCCCAGCAGTGGACAGACATGTGAGGGGTGGGTGCAGAGGACTCCCAGCAGTGGCCTGCAATATGAAGGGTGGGTGCATATCACTCCCAGCAGTGGACAGACATGTGAGTGGTGGGTGCAGAGGACTCCCAGCAGTGGACAGCCATATGAGGGGTGGGTGCAGAGGACTCCCAGCAGTGGACAGACATGTGAGGGGTGGGTGCATATCACTCCAAGCAGTGGACTGACATGTGAGGGGTGGGTGCAGAGGACTCCCAGCAGTGGACAGACATGTGAGGGGTGGGTGCAGATGACTCCCAGCAGTGGACAGACATGTGAGGGGTTGATGCAGAGGACTCCCAGCTGTGGCCTGCAATATGAGTGGTGGGTGCATATATCTCCCAGCAGTGGACAGACATGTGAGGGGTGGGTGCTGAGGACTCCCAGCAGTGGACAGACATGTGAGGGGTGGGTGCAGATGACTCCCAGCAGTGGACAGACATGTGAAGGGTGGCTGCAGAGGACTCCCAGCAGTGGACAGACATGTGAGGGGTGGGTGCAGAGGACTCCCAGCAGTGGCCTGCAATATGAGTGGTGGGTGCATATCACTCCCAGCAGTGGACAGACATGTGAGGGGTGGGTGCAGAGGACTCCCAGCAGTGGACAGACATGTGAGGGGTGGGTGCAGAGGACTCCCAGCAGTGGACAGACATGTGAGGGGTGGGTGCAGAGGACTCCCAGCAGTAGCCTGCAATATGAGTGGTGGGTGCATATCACTCCCAGCAGTGGACAGACATGTGAGGGGTGGGTGCAGAGGACTCCCAGCAGTGGACAGACATGTGAGGGGTGGGTGCAGAGGACTCCCAGCAGTGGACAGACATGTGAGGGGTGGCTGCAGAGGACTCCCAGCAGTGCCCTGCAATATGAGGTGTGGGTGCCTATCACTACCAGCAGTGGACAGACATGTGAGGGGTGGGTGCAGAGGACTCCCTGCAGTGGCCTGCAATTTGAGTGGTGGGTGCATATCACTCCCAGCAGTGGACAGACATGTGAGGGGTGGGTGCAGAGGACTCCCAGCAGTGGACAGACATGTGAGGGGTGGCTGCAGAGGACTCCCAGCAGTAGACAGACATGTGAGGGGTGGGTGCAGAGGACTCCGAGCAGTGGCCTGCAATATGAGTGGTGGATGCATATCACTCCCAGCAGTGAACAGACATGTGAGGGGTGGCTGCAGAGGACTCCCAGCAGTGGACAGACACGTGAAGGGTGGCTGCAGAAGACTCCCAGCAGTGGACAGACATGTGAGGGGTGGGTGCAGAGGACTCCCAGCAGTGGACAGACATGTGAGGGGTGGGTGCAGAGGACTCGCAGCAGTGGACAGACCTGTGAGGGGTGGGTGCACAGGACTCCCAGCAGTGGACAGACATGTGAGGGATGGGTGCAGAGGACTCCCAGCAGTGGACAGACATGTGAGGGGTGGGTGCAGAGGACTCCCAGCAGTTGACAGACATGTGAGGGGTGGCTGCAGAGGACTCCCAGCAGTGCCCTGCAATATGAGGTGTGGGTGCATTTCACTACTAGCAGTGGACAGACATGTGAGGGGTGGGTGCAGAGCACTCCCAGCAGTGGACAAACATGTGAGGGGTGGGTGCAGAGGACCCCCAGCAGTGGCTTGCAATATGAGTGGTGGGTGCATATCACTCCGAGCAGTGGACAGACATGTGAGGGGTGGGTGCTGAGAACTCCCAGCAGTGGACAGACATGTGAGGGGTGGGTGCAGAGGACTTGCAGCAGTGGACAGACATGTGAGGGGTGGGTGCACAGGACTCCCAGCAGTGGACAGACATGTGAGGGGTGGGTGCTGAGAACTCCCAGCAGTGGACAGACATGTGAGGGGTGGGTGCAGAGGACTCGCAGCAGTGGACAGACATGTGAGGGGTGGGTGCACAGGACTCCCAGCAGTGGACAGACATGAGAGGGATGGGTGCAGGGGACTCCCAGCAGTGGACAGACATGTGAGGGGTGGGTGCAGAGGACTCCCAGCAGTTGACAGACATGTGAGGGGTGGCTGCAGAGGACTCCCAGCAGTGCCCTGCAATATGAGGTGTGGGTGCATTTCACTACTAGCAGTGGACAGACATGTGAGGGGTGGGTGCAGAGGACTCCCAGCAGTGGACAGACATGTGAGGGGTGGGTGCAGAGGACTCCCAGCAGTGGACAGACATGTGAGGGGTGGCTGCAGAGGACTCCCAGCAGTGCCCTGCAATATGAGGTGTGGGTGCATATCACTACCAGCAGTGGACAGACAGGTGAGGGGTGGGTGCAGAGGACTCCCAGCAGTGGACAGACATGTGAGGGGTGGCTGCAGAGGACTCCCAGCAGTGCCCTGAAACATGAGGTGTGGGTGCATATCACTACCAGCAGTGGACAGACATGTGAGGGGTGGGTGCAGAGGACTCCCATCAGTGGACAGACATGTGAGGGGTGGGTGCAGAGGACTCCCAGCAGTGGACAGACATGTGAGGGGTGGGTGCAGAGGACTCCCAGCAGTGGCCTGCAATATGAGGGGTGGGTGCATATCACTCCCAGCAGTGGACAGACATGCGAGTGGTGGGTGCAGAGGACTCCCAGCAGTGGACAGATATATGAGGGGTGGGTGCAGAGGACTCCCAGCAGTGGACAGACATGTAAGGGGTGGGTGCATATCACTCCCAGCAGTGGACTGACATGTGAGGGGTGGGTGCAGAGGACTCCCAGCAGTGGACAGACATGTGAGGGGTGGGTGCAGATGACTCCCAGCAGTGGAAAGACATGTGAGGGGTGGGTGCAGATGGCTCCCAGCAGTGAACAGACATGTGAGGGGTTGCTGCAGAGGACTCCCAGCAGTGGACAGACATGTGAGGGGTGGGTGCAGAGGACTCCCAGCAGTGGCCTGCAATATGAGTGGTGGGTGCATATCATTCCCAGCAGTGGACACACATGTGAGGGGTGGGTGCTGAGGACTCCCAGCAGTGGACAGACATGTGAGGGGTGGGTGCAGAGAACTCCCAGCAGTGGACAGACGTGAGGGGTGGGTGCAGAGGACTCCCAGCAGTGGAAAGACATGTGAGGGGTGGGTGCAGAGGACTCCCAGCAGTGGCCTGCAATATGAGTGGTGGGTGCATATAACTCCCAACCGTGAACAGACATGTGAGGGGTGGGTGCAGAGGACTCCCAGCAGTGGACAGACACGTGAAGGGTGGCTGCAGAGGACCCCCAGCAGTGGACAGACATGTGAGGGGTGGGTGCAGAGGACTCCCAGAAGTGGCCTGCAATATGAGTGGTGGGTGCATATCACTCCAAGCAGTGGACAGACATGTGAGGGGTGGGTACCGAGGACTCCCAGCAGTGGACAGACATGTAAGGGGTGGGTGCAGAGGACTCCCAGCAGTGGACAGACATGTGAGGGTGGGTGCAGAGGACTCCCAGCAGTGGACAGAGATGTGAGGGGTGGGTGCAGAGGACTCCCAGCCTTGGCCTGCAATATGAGTGGTGGGTGCGTATCACTCCCAGCAGTGGACAGACATGTGAGGGGTGGGTGCAGAGGTCTCCCAGCTGTGGACAGACATGTGAGGGGTGGGTGCAGATGACTCCCAGCAGTGGACAGACATGTGAGGGGTGGCTGCAGAGGACTCCCAGCAGTGCCCTGAAATATGAGGTGTGGGTGCATTTCACTACCATCAGTGGACAGACATGTGAGGGGTGGGTGCAGAGGACTCCCAGCAGTGGACAGACATGTGAGGGGTGGGTGCAGAGGACTCCCAGCAGTGGCTTGCAATATGAGTGGTGGGTGCATATCACTCCCAGCAGTGGACAGACATGTGAGGGGTGGGTGCTGAGGACTCCCGGCAGTGGACAGACATGTGAGGGGTGGGTGCAGAGGACTCCCAGCAGTGGACAGACATGTGAGGGGTGGGTGCAGAGGAGTCCCAGCAGTGGACAGACATGTGAGGGGTGGGTGCAGAGGACTCCCAGCAGTGGACAGACATGTGAGGGGTGGCTGCAGAGGACTCCCAGCAGTGCCCTGCAATATGAGGTGTGGGTGCATATCACTACCAGCAGTGGACAGACATGTGAGGGGTGGGTGCAGAGGACTCCCAGCAGTGGACAGACATGTGAGGGGTGGCTGCAGAGGACTCCCAGCAGTGCCCTGCAATATGAGGTGTGGGTGCATATCACTACCAGCAGTGGACAGACATGTGAGGGGTGGGTGCAGAGGACTCCCAGCAGTGGGCAGACATGTGAGGGGTGGCTGCAGAGGACTCCCAGCAGTGGACAGACATGTCAGGGGTGGCTGCAGAGGACTCCCAGCAGTGGCCTGCTATATGAGTGGTGGGTGCATATCACTCCCAGCACTGGACAGACATGTGAGTGGTGGGTGCAGAGTACTCCCAGCAGTGGACAGTCATATGAGGGGTGGGTGCAGAGGACTCCCAGCAGTGGCCTGCAATATGAGTGGTGGGTGCATATCACTCCCAGCAGTGGACTGACATGTGAGGGGTGGGTGCAGAGGACTCCCAGCAGTGGACAGACATGTGAGGGGTGGGTGCAGATGACTCCCAGCAGTGGACAGACATGTGAGGGGTGGGTGCAGAGGACTCCCAGCAGTGGAGAGACATGTGAGGCGTGGCTGCAGAGGACTCCCAGCAGTGGACATACATGTGAGGGGTGGGTGCAGAGGACTCCGAGCAGTGGCCTGCAATATGAGTGGTGGGTGCATATCACTCCCAGCAGTGAACAGACATGTGAGGGGTGGGTGCAGAGGACTCCCAGCAGTGGACAGACACGTGAAGGGTGGCTGCAGAAGACTCCCAGCAGTGGACAGACATGTGAGGGGTGGGTGCAGAGGACTCCCAGCAGTGGCCTGCAATATGAGTGGTGGGTGCATATCACTCCCACCAGTGGACAGACATGTCAGGGGTGGGTGCAGAGGACTCCCAGCAGTGGACAGACATGTGAGGGGTGGGTGCAGATGACTCCCAGCAGTGCACAGACATGTGAGGGGTGGCTGCAGAGGACTCCCAGCAGTGCCCTGAAATATGAGGTGTGGGTGCATTTCACTACCAGCAGTGGACAGACATGTGAGGGGTGGGTGCAGAGGACTCCCATCAGTGGACAGACATGTGAGGGGTGGGTGCAGAGGACTCCCAGCAGTGGACAGACATGTGAGCGGTGGGTGCAGAGGACTCCCAGAAGTGGCCTGCAATATGAGGGGTGGGTGCATATCACTCCCAGCAGTGGACAGACATGCAAGTGGTGGGTGCAGAGGACTCCCAGCAGTGGACAGACATATGAGGGGTGGGTGCAGAGGACTCCCAGCAGTGGACAGACATGTAAGGGGTGGGTGCATATCACTCCCAGCAGTGGACTACTGACATGTGAGGGGTGGGTGCAGAGGACTCCCAGCAGTGGACAGACATGTGAGGGGTGGGTGCAGATGACTCCCAGCAGTGGAAAGACATGTGAGGGGTTGCTGCAGAGGACTCCCAGCAGTGGACAGACATGTGAGGGGTGGGTGCAGAGGACTCCCAGCAGTGGCCTGCAATATGAGTGGTGGGTGCATATCATTCCCAGCAGTGGACAGACATGTGAGGGGTGGGTGCTGAGGACTCCCAGCAGTGGACAGACATGTGAGGGGTGGGTGCAGAGAACTCCCAGCAGTGGACAGACGTGAGGGGTGGGTGCAGAGGTCTCCCAGCAGTGGAAAGACATGTGAGGGGTGGGTGCAGAGGACTCCCAGCAGTGGCCTGCAATATGAGTGGTGGGTGCATATCACTCCCAGCAGTGAACAGACATGTGAGGGGTGGGTGCAGAGGACTCCCAGCAGTGGACAGACACGTGAATTGTGGCTGCAGAGGACTCCCAGCAGTGGACAGACATGTGAGGGGTGGGTGCAGAGGACTCCCAGAAGTGGCCTGCAATATGAGTGGTGGGTGCATATCACTCCCAGCAGTGGACAGACATTTGAGGGGTGGGTACCGAGGACTCCCAGCAGTGGACAGACATGTGAGGGGTGGGTGCAGAGGAGTCCCAGCAGTGGACAGACATGTGAGGGGTGGGTGCAGAGGACTCCCAGCAGTGGACAGACATGTGAGGGGTGGGTGCAGAGGACTCCCAGCAGTGGCCTGCAATATGAGTGGTGGGTGCATATCACTCCCAGCAGTGGACAGACATGTGAGGGGTGGGTGCAGAGGACTCCCAGCTGTGGACAGACATGTGAGGGGTGGGTGCAGATGACTCCCAGCAGTGGACAGACATGTGAGGGGTGGCTGCAGAGGACTCCCAGCAGTGCCCTGAAATATGAGGTGTGGGTGCATTTCACTACCAGCAGTGGACAGACATGTGAGGGGTGGGTGCAGAGGACTCCCAGCAGTGGACAGACATGTGAGGGGTGGGTGCAGAGGACTCCCAGCAGTGGCTTGCAATATGAGTGGTGGGTGCATATCACTCCCAGCAGTGGACAGACATGTGAGGGGTGGGTGCTGAGGACTCCCGGCAGTGGACAGACATGTGAGGGGTGGGTGCAGAGGACTCCCAGCAGTGGACAGACATGTGAGGGGTGGGTGCAGAGGAGTCCCAGCAGTGGACAGACATGTGAGTGGTGGGTGCAGAGTACTCCCAGCAGTGGACAGACATGTGAGGGGTGGGTGCAGAGGACTCCAAGCAGTGGCCTGCAATATGAGTGGTGGGTGCATATAATTCCCAGCAGTGGACACACATGTGAGGGGTGGGTGCAGAGGACTCCCAGCAGTGGACAGACATGTGAGGGGTGGCTGCAGAGGACTCCCAGCAGTGCCCTGCAATATGAGGTGTGGGTGCATATCACTACCAGCAGTGGACAGACATGTGAGGGGTGGGTGCAGAGGACTCCCAGCAGTGGACAGACATGTGAGGGGTGGCTGCAGAGGACTCCCAGCAGTGGACACACATATGAGGGGTGGCTGCAGAGGACTCCCAGCAGTGGCCTGCTATATGAGTGGTGGGTGCATATCACTCCCAGCAGTGGACAGACATGTGAGTGGTGGGTGCAGAGTACTCCCAGCAGTGGACAGACATGTGAGGGGTGGGTGCAGAGGACTCCCAGCAGTGGCCTGCAATATGAGTGGTGGGTGCATATCACTCCCAGCAGTGGACTGACATGTGAGGGGTGGGTGCAGAGTACTCCCAGCAGTGGACAAACATGTGAGGGGTGGGTGCAGATGACTCCAAGCAGTGGACAGACATGTGAGGGGTGGCTGCAGAGGACTCCCAGCAGTGGACAGAAATGTGAGGGGTGGGTGCAGAGGACTCCCAGCAGTGGACAGACATGTGAGGGGTGGGTGCAGAGGACTCCCAGAAGTGGCCTGCAATATGAGTGGTGGGTGCATATCACTCCCAGCAGTGGACAGACATGTGAGGGGTGGGTGCTGAGAACTCCCAGCAGTGGACAGACATGTGAGGGGTGGGTGCAGAGGACTCCCAGCAGTGGACAGACATGTGAGGGGTGGGTGCACAGGACTCCCAGCAGTGGACAGACATGTGAGGGATGGGTGCAGAGGACTCCCAGCAGTGGACAGACATGTGAGCGGTGGGTGCAGAGGAATCCCAGCAGTGGACAGACATGTTTGGGGTGGCTGCGGAGGACTCCCAGCAGTGCCCTGCAATATGAGGTGTGGGTGCATTTCACTACCAGCAGTGGACAGACGTGTGAGGGGTGGGTGCAGAGGACTCCCAGCAGTGGACAGACATGTGAGGGGTGGGTGCAGAGGACTCCCAGCAGTGGCTTGCAATATGAGTGGTGGGTGCATATCACTCCCAGCAGTGGACAGACATGTGAGGGGTGGGTGCTGAGGACTCCCAGCAGTGGACAGACATGTGAGGGGTGGGTGCAGAGGACTCCCAGCAGTGGACAGACATGTGAGGGGTGGGTGCAGAGGAGTCCCAGCAGTGAACAGACATGTGAGGGGTGGGCGCAGAGGACTCCCAGCAGTGGCCTGCAATATGAGTGGTGGGAGCATATCACTCCCAGCAGTGGACACACATGTGAGGGGTGGGTGCAGCGGACTCCCAGCAGTGGACAGACATGTGAGGGGTGGCTGCAGAGGACTCCCAGCAGTGCCCTGCAATATGAGGTGTGGGTGCATATCACTACCAGCAGTGGACAGACATGTGAGGGGTGGGTGCAGAGGACTCCCAGCAGTGGACAGACATGTGAGGGGTGGCTGCAGAGGACTCCCAGCAGTGCCCTGAAATATGAGGTGTGGGTGCATATCACTACCAGCAGTGGACAGACATGTGAGGGGTGGGTGCAGAGGACTCCCAGCAGTGGACAGACATGTGAGGGGTGGCTGCAGAGGACTCCCAGCAGTGGACAGACATGTGAGGGGTGGCTGCAGAGGACTCCCAGCAGTGGCCTGCAATATGAGTGGTTGGTGCATATCACTCCCAGCAGTGGACAGACATGTGAGGGGTGGGTGCAGAGGACTCCCAGCAGTGGACAGACATGTGAGGGGTGGCTGCAGAGGACTCCCAGCAGTGGACAGACATGTGAGGGGTGGCTGCAGAGGACTCCCAGCAGTGGCCTGCAATATGAGTGGTTGGTGCATATCACTCCCAGCAGTGGACAGACATGTGAGGGGTGCGTGCAGAGGATTCCCAGCAGTAGCCTGCAATATGAGGGGTGGGTGCATATCACTCCCAGCAGTGGACAGACATGTGAGGGAAAGGTGCAGAGGACTCCCAGCAGTGGACAGACATGTGAGGGGTGGGTGCAGAGGACTCCCAGCAGTGGACAGACATGTGAGGGGTGGCTGCAGAGGACTCCCAGCAGTGCCCTGCAATATGAGGTGTGGGTGCATTTCACTACCAGCAGTGGACAGACATGTGAGGGGTGGGTGCCGAGGACTCCCAGCAGTGGACAGACATGTGAGGGGTGGGTGCAGAGCTCTCCCAGCAGTGGCTTGCAATATGAGTGGTGGGTGCATATCACTCCCAGCAGTGGACAGACATGTGAGGGGTGGGTGCTGAGGACTCCCAGCAGTGGACAGACATGTGAGTGGTGGGTGCAGAGGACTCCCAGCAGTGGACAGACATGTGAGGGGTGGGTGCAGAGGAGTCCCAGCAGTGGACAGACATGTGAGGGGTGGGTGCAGAGGACTCCCAGCAGTGGCAGGCAATATGAGTGGTGGGTGCATATCACTCCCAGCAGTGGACACACATGTGAGGGGTGGGTGCAGAGGACTCCCAGCAGTGGACAGACATGTGAGGGGTGGCTGCAGAGGACTCGCAGCAATGCCCTGCAATATGAGGTGTGGGTGCATATCACTACCAGCAGTGGACAGACATGTGAGGGGTGGGTGCAGAGGACTCCCAGCAGTGGACAGACATGTGAGGGGTGGCTGCAGAGGACTCCCAGCAGTGCCCTGAAATATGAGGTGTGGGTGCATATCACTACCAGCAGTGGACAGACATGTGAGGGGTGGCTGCAGAGGACTCCCAGCAGTGGACAGACATGTGAGGGGTGGCTGCAGAGGACTCCCAGCAGTGGCCTGCAATATGAGTGGTTGGTGCATATCACTCCCAGCAGTGGACAGACAGGTGAGGGGTGGGTGCAGAGGACTCCCAGCAGTGGACAGACATGTGAGGGGTGGCTGCAGAGGACTCCCAGCAGTGGACAGACATGTGAGGGGTGGGTGCAGAGGACTCCCAGCAGTGGCCTGCAATATGAGGGGTGGGTGCATATCACTCCCAGCAGTGGACAGACATGTGAGTGGTGGGTGCAGAGGACTCCCAGCAGTGGACAGACATATGAGGGGTGGGTGCAGAGGATTCTCAGCAGTGGACAGACATGTGAGGGGTGGGTGCAGAGGACTCCCAGCAGTGGAAAGACATGTGAGGGGTGGGTGCAGAGGACTCCCAGCAGTGGCTTGCAATATGAGTGGTGGGTGCATATCACTCCCAGCAGTGGACAGACATGTGAGGGGTGGGTGCTGAGGACTCCCAGCAGTGGACAGACATGTGAGGGGTGGGTGCAGAGGACTCCCAGCAGTGGACAGACATGTGAGGGGTGGGTGCAGAGGACTCCCAGCAGTGGACAGACATGTGAGGGGTGGGTGCAGAGGACTCCCAGCAGTGGCCTGCAATATGAGTGGTGGGTGCATATCACTCCCAGCAGTGGACACTCATGTGAGGGGTGGGTGCAGAGGACTCCCAGCAGTGGACAGACATGTGAGGGGTGGCTGCAGAGGACTCCCAGCAGTGCCCTGCAATATGAGGTGTGGGTGCATATCACTACCAGCAGTGGACAGACAGGTGAGGGGTGGGTGCAGAGGACTCCCAGCAGTGGACAGACATGTGAGAGGTGGCTGCAGAGGACTCCCAGCAGTGGACAGACATGTGAGGGGTGGCTGCAGAGGACTCCCAGCAGTGGCCTGCAATATGAGTGGTGGGTGCATATCACTTCCAGCAGTGGACAGATATGTGAGGGGTGGGTGCAGAGGACTCCAAGCAGTGGACAGACATGTGAGGGGTGGCTGCAGAGGACTCCCAGCAGTGGACAGACATGTGAGGGGTGGGTGCGGAGGACTCCCAGCAGTGGCCTGCAATATGAAGGGTGGGTGCATATCACTCCCAGCAGTGGACAGACATGTGAGTGGTGGGTGCAGAGGACTCCCAGCAGTGGACAGCCATATGAGGGGTGGGTACAGAGGACTCCCAGCAGTGGACAGACATGTGAGGGGTGGGTGCATATCACTCCCAGCAGTGGACAGACATGTGAGGGGTGGGTGCAGATGACTCCCAGCAGTGGACAGACATGTGAGGGGTTGATGCAGAGGACTCCCAGCTGTGGCCTGCAATATGAGTGGTGGGTGCATATATCTACCAGTAGTGGACAGACATGTGAGGGGTGGGTGCTGAGGACTCCCAGCAGTGGACAGACATGTGAGTGGTGGGTGCATATCACTCCCAGCAGTGAACAGACATGTGAGGGGTGGGTGCAGATGACTCCCATCAGTGGACAGACATGTGAAGGGTGGCTGCAGAGGACTCCCAGCAGTGGCCTGCAATATGAGTGGTGGGTGCATATCACTCCCAGCAGTGGACAGACATGTGAGGGGTGGGTGCAGAGGACTCCCAGCAGTGGACAGACATGTGAGGGGTGGGTGCAGAGAACTCCCAGCAGTGGACAGACGTGAGGGGTGGGTGCAGAGGACTCCCAGCAGTGGAAAGACATGCGAGTGGTGGGTGCAGAGGACTCCCAGCAGTGGACAGACATATGAGGGGTGGGTGCAGAGGACTCCCAGCAGTGGACAGACATGTAAGGGGTGGGTGCATATCACTCCCAGCAGTGGACTGACATGTAAGGGGTGGGTGCAGAGGACTCCCAGCAGTGGACAGACATGTGAGGGGTGGGTGCAGATGGCTCCCAGCAGTGGACAGACATGTGAGGGGTGGGTGCAGAGGACTCCCAGCAGTGGACAGACATGTGAGGGGTGGGTGCAGAGAACTCCCAGCAGTGGACAGACGTGAGGGGTGGGTGCAGAGGACTCCCAGCAGTGGAAAGACATGCGAGTGGTGGGTGCAGAGGACTCCCAGCAGTGGACAGACATATGAGGGGTGGGTGCAGAGGACTCCCAGCAGTGGACAGACATGTAAGGGGTGGGTGCATATCACTCCCAGCAGTGGACTGACATGTAAGGGGTGGGTGCAGAGGACTCCCAGCAGTGGACAGACATGTGAGGGGTGGGTGCAGATGGCTCCCAGCAGTGGACAGACATGTGAGGGGTGGGTGCAGAGGACTCCCAGCAGTGGACAGACATGTGAGGGGTGGGTGCAGAGGACTCCCAGCAGTGGCTTGCAATATGAGTGGTGGGTGCATATCACTCCCAGCAGTGGACAGACATGTGAGGGGTGGGTGCTGAGGACTCCCAGCAGTGGACAGACATGTGAGTGGTGGGTGCAGAGGACTCCCAGCAGTGGACAGACATGTGAGGGGTGGGTGCAGAGGACTCCCAGCAGTGGACAGACATGTGAGGGGTGGGTGCAGAGGACTCCCAGCAGTGGACAGACATGTGAGGGGTGGCTGCAGAGGACTCCCAGCAGTGGACAGACATGTGAGGGGTGGCTGCAGAGGACTCCCAGCAGTGGCCTGCTATATGAGTGGTGGGTGCATATCACTCCCAGCAGTGGACAGACATGTGAGTGGTGGGTGCAGAGTACTCCCAGCAGTGGACAGACATGTGAGGGGTGGGTGCAGAGGACTCCCAGCAGTGGCCTGCAATATGAGTGGTGGGTGCATATCACTCCCAGCAGTGGACTGACATGTGAGGGGTGGGTGCAGAGGACTCCCAGCAGTGGACAGACATGTGAGGGGTGGGTGCAGATGACTCCCAGCAGTGGACAGACATGTGAGGGGTGGGTGCAGAGGACTCCCAGCAGTGGACAGACATTTGAGGGGTGGTTGCAGAGGACTCCCAGCAGTGGACATACATGTGAGGGGTGGGTGCAGAGGACTCCGAGCAGTGGCCTGCAATATGAGTGGTGGGTGCATATCACTCCCAGCAGTGCACAGACATGTGAGGGGTGGGTGCAGAGGACTCCCAGCAGTGGACAGACACGTGAAGGGTTGCTGAAGAAGACTCCCAGCAGTGGACAGACATGTGAGGGGTGGGTGCAGAGGACTCCCAGCAGTGGCCTGCAATATGAGTGGTGGGTGCATATCACTCCCACCAGTGGACAGACATGTCAGGGGTAGGTGCAGAGGACTCCCAGCAGTGGACAGACACGTGAAGGGTGGCTGCAGAGGACTCCCAGCAGTGGACAGACATGTGAGGGGTGGGTGCAGAGGACTCCCAGCAGTGGACAGACATGTAAGGGGTGGGTGCATATCACTCCCAGCAGTGGACTGACATGTGAGGGGTGGGTGCAGAGGACTCCCAGCAGTGGACAGACATGTGAGGGGTGGGTGCAGATGACTCCCAGCAGTGGACAGACATGTGAGGGGTTGCTGCAGAGGACTCCCAGCAGTGGACAGACATGTGAGGGGTGGGTGCAGAGGACTCCCAGCAGTGGCCTGCAATATGAGTGGTGGGTGCATATCATTCCCAGCAGTGGACAGACATGTGAGGGGTGGGTGCTGAGGACTCCCAGCAGTGGACAGACATGTGAGGGGTGGGTGCAGAGAACTCCCAGCAGTGGACAGACGTGAGAGGTGGGTGCAGAGGACTCCCTGCAGTGGAAAGACATGTGAGGTGGGGGTGCAGAGGACTCCCAGCAGTGGCCTGCAATATGAGTGGTGGGTGCATATCACTCCCAGCAGTGAACAGACATGTGAGGGGTGGGTGCAGAGGACTCCCAGCAGTGGACAGACACGTGAAGGGTGGCTGCAGAGGACTCCCAGCAGTGGACAGACATGTGAGGGGTGGGTGCAGAGGACTCCCAGAAGTGGCCTGCAATATGAGTGGTGGGTGCATATCACTCCCAGCAGTGGACAGACATGTGAGGGGTGGGTACCGAGGACTCCCAGCAGTGGACAGACATGTAAGGGGTGGGTGCAGAGGACTCCCAGCAGTGGACAGACATGTGAGGGGTGGGTGCAGAGGACTCCCAGCAGTGGACAGACATGTGAGGGGTGGGTGCAGAGGACTCCCAGCAGTAGCCTGCAATATGAGTGGTGGGTGCATATCACTCCCAGCAGTGGACAGACATGTGAGGGGTGGGTGCAGAGGTCTCCCAGCTGTGGACAGACATGTGAGGGGTGGGTGCAGATGACTCCCAGCAGTGGATAGACATGTGAGGGGTGGCTGCAGAGGACTCCCAGCAGTGCCCTGAAATATGAGGTGTGGGTGCATTTCACTACCATCAGTGGACAGACATGTGAGGGGTGGGTGCAGAGGACTCCGAGCAGTGGACAGACATGTGAGGGGTGGGTGCAGAGGACTCCCAGCAGTGGCTTGCAATATGAGTGGTGGGTGCATATCACTCCCAGCAGTGGACAGACATGTGAGGGGTGGGTGCTGAGGACTCCCGGCAGTGGACAGACATGTGAGGGGTGGGTGCAGAGGACTCCCAGCAGTGGACAGACATGTGAGGGGTGGGTGCAGAGGAGTCCCAGCAGTGGACAGACATGTGAGGGGTGGGTGCAGAGGACTCCCAGCAGTGGACAGACATGTGAGGGGTGGCTGCAGAGGACTCCCAGCAGTGCCCTGCAATATGAGGTGTGGGTGCATATCACTACCAGCAGTGGACAGACATGTGAGGGGTGGGTGCAGAGGACTCCCAGCAGTGGACAGACATGTGAGGGGTGGGTGCAGAGGACTCCCAGCAGTGGACAGACATGTGAGGGGTGGCTGCAGAGGACTCCCAGCAGTGGACAGACATGTGAGGGGTGGCTGCAGAGGACTCCCAGCAGTGGCCTGCTATATGAGTGGTGGGTGCATATCACTCCCAGCAGTGGACAGACATGTGAGTGGTGGGTGCAGAGTACTCCCAGCAGTGGACAGACATGTGAGGGGTGGGTGCAGAGGACTCCCAGCAGTGGCCTGCAATATGAGTGGTGGGTGCATATCACTCCCAGCAGTGGACTGACATGTGAGGGGTGGGTGCAGAGGACTCCCAGCAGTGGACAGACATGTGAGGGGTGGGTGCAGATGACTCCCAGCAGTGGACAGACATGTGAGGGGTGGGTGCAGAGGACTCCCAGCAGTGGACAGACATGTGAGGGGTGGCTGCAGAGGACTCCCAGCAGTGGACATACATGTGAGGGGTGGGTGCAGAGGACTCCGAGCAGTGGCCTGCAATATGAGTGGTGGGTGCATATCGCTCCCAGCAGTGCACAGACATGTGAGGGGTGGGTGCAGAGGACTCCCAGCAGTGGACAGACACGTGACGGGTGGCTGCAGAAGACTCCCAGCAGTGGACAGACATGTGAGGGGTGGGTGCAGAGGACTCCCAGCAGTGGCCTGCAATATGAGTGGTGGGTGCATATCACTCCCACCAGTGGACAGACATGTCAGGGGTGGGTGCAGAGGACTCCCAGCAGTGGACAGACATGTGAGGGGTGGGTGCAGATGACTCCCAGCAGTGGACAGACATGTGAGGGGTGGCTGCAGAGGACTCCCAGCAGTGCCCTGAAATATGAGGTGTGGGTGCATTTCACTACCAGCAGTGGACAGACATGTGAGGGGTGGGTGCAGAGGACTCCCATCAGTGGACAGACATGTGAGGGGTGGGTGCAGAGGACTCCCAGCAGTGGACAGACATGTGAGCGGTGGGTGCAGAGGACTCCCAGAAGTGGCCTGCAATATGAGGGGTGGGTGCATATCACTCCCAGCAGTGGACAGACATGCGAGTGGTGGGTGCAGAGGACTCCCAGCAGTGGACAGACATATGAAGGGTGGGTGCAGAGGACTCCCAGCAGTGGACAGACATGTAAGGGGTGGGTGCATATCACTCCCAGCAGTGGACTGACATGTGAGGGGTGGGTGCAGAGGACTCCCAGCAGTGGACAGACATGTGAGGGGTGGGTGCAGATGACTCCCAGCAGTGGACAGACATGTGAGGGGTTGCTGCAAAGGACTCCCAGCAGTGGACAGACATGTGAGGGGTGGGTGCAGAGGACTCCCAGCAGTGGCCTGCAATATGAGTGGTGGGTGCATATCATTCCCAGCAGTGGACAGACATGTGAGGGGTGGGTGCTGAGGACTCCCAGCAGTGGACAGACATGTGAGGGGTGGGTGCAGAGAACTCCCAGCAGTGGACAGACGTGAGGGGTGGGTGCAGAGGACTCCCAGCAGTGGACAGACATGTGAGGGGTGGCTGCAGAGGACTCCCAGCAGTGGACAGACATGTGAGGGGTGGGTGCTGAGGACTCCCGGCAGTGGGCAGACAAGTGAGGGGTGGGTGCAGAGGACTCCCAGCAGTGGACAGACATGTGAGGGGTGGGTGCAGAGGAGTCCCAGCAGTGGACAGACATGTGAGGGGTGGGTGCAGAGGACTCCCAGCAGTGGACAGACATGTGAGGGGTGGCTGCAGAGGACTCCCAGCAGTGCCCTGCAATATGAGGTGTGGGTGCATATCACTACCAGCAGTGGACAGACATGTGAGGGGTGGGTGCAGAGGACTCCCAGCAGTGGACAGACATGTGAGGGGTGGGTGCAGAGGACTCCCAGCAGTGGACAGACATGTGAGGGGTGGCTGCAGAGGACTCCCAGCAGTGGACAGACATGTGAGGGGTGGCTGCAGAGGACTCCCAGCAGTGGCCTGCTATATGAGTGGTGGGTGCATATCACTCCCAGCAGTGGACAGACATGTGAGTGGTGGGTGCAGAGTACTCCCAGCAGTGGACAGACATGTGAGGGGTGGGTGCAGAGGACTCCCAGCAGTGGCCTGCAATATGAGTGGTGGGTGCATATCACTCCCAGCAGTGGACTGACATGTGAGGGGTGGGTGCAGAGGACTCCCAGCAGTGGACAGACATGTGAGGGGTGGGTGCAGATGACTCCCAGCAGTGGACAGACATGTGAGGGGTGGGTGCAGAGGACTCCCAGCAGTGGACAGACATTTGAGGGGTGGTTGCAGAGGACTCCCAGCAGTGGACATACATGTGAGGGGTGGGTGCAGAGGACTCCGAGCAGTGGCCTGCAATATGAGTGGTGGGTGCATATCACTCCCAGCAGTGCACAGACATGTGAGGGGTGGGTGCAGAGGACTCCCAGCAGTGGACAGACACGTGAAGGGTTGCTGAAGAAGACTCCCAGCAGTGGACAGACATGTGAGGGGTGGGTGCAGAGGACTCCCAGCAGTGGCCTGCAATATGAGTGGTGGGTGCATATCACTCCCACCAGTGGACAGACATGTCAGGGGTGGGTGCAGAGGACTCCCAGCAGTGGACAGACATGTGAGGGGTGGGTGCAGAGGAGTCCCAACAGTGGACAGACATGTGAGGGGAGGGCGCAGAGGACTCCCAGCAGTGGCGTTCAATATGAGTGGTGGGTGCATATCACTCCCACCAGTGGACAGACATGTCAGGGGTGGGTGCAGAGGACTCCCAGCAGTGGACAGACATGTGAGGGGTGGGTGCAGATGACTCCCAGCAGTGGACAGACATGTGAGGGGTGGCTGCAGAGGACTCCCAGCAGTGCCCTGAAATATGAGGTGTGGGTGCATTTCACTACCAGCAGTGGACAGACATGTGAGGGGTGGGTGCAGAGGACTCCCATCAGTGGACAGACATGTGAGGGGTGGGTGCTGAGGACTCCCAGCAGTGGACAGACATGTGAGCGGTGGGTGCAGAGGACTCCCAGAAGTGGCCTGCAATATGAGGGGTGGGTGCATATCACTCCCAGCAGTGGACAGACATGCGAGTGGTGGGTGCAGAGGACTCCCAGCAGTGGACAGACATATGAAGGGTGGGTGCAGAGGACTCCCAGCAGTGGACAGACATGTAAGGGGTGGGTGCATATCACTCCCAGCAGTGGACTGACATGTGAGGGGTGGGTGCAGAGGACTCCCAGCAGTGGACAGACATGTGAGGGGTGGGTGCAGATGACTCCCAGCAGTGGACAGACATGTGAGGGGTTGCTGCAAAGGACTCCCAGCAGTGGACAGACATGTGAGGGGTGGGTGCAGAGGACTCCCAGCAGTGGCCTGCAATATGAGTGGTGGGTGCATATCATTCCCAGCAGTGGACAGACATGTGAGGGGTGGGTGCTGAGGACTCCCAGCAGTGGACAGACATGTGAGGGGTGGGTGCAGAGAACTCCCAGCAGTGGACAGACGTGAGGGGTGGGTGCAGAGGACTCCCAGCAGTGGACAGACATGTGAGGGGTGGCTGCAGAGGACTCCCAGCAGTGGACATACATGTGAGGGGTGGGTGCAGAGGACTCCGAGCAGTGGCCTGCAATATGAGTGGTGGGTGCATATCACTCCCAGCAGTGCACAGACATGTGAGGGGTGGGTGCAGAGGACTCCCAGCAGTGGACAGACACGTGAAGGGTGGCTGCAGAAGACTCCCAGCAGTGGACAGACATGTGAGGGGTGGGTGCAGAGGACTCCCAGCAGAGGCCTGCAATATGAGTGGTGGGTGCATATCACTCCCACCAGTGGACAGACATGTCAGGGGTGGGTGCAGAGGACTCCCAGCAGTGGACAGACATGTGAGGGGTGGGTGCAGATGACTCCCAGCAGTGGACAGACATGTGAGGGGTGGCTGCAGAGGACTCCCAGCAGTGCTCTGAAATATGAGGTGTGGGTGCATTTCACTACCAGCAGTGGACAGACATGTGAGGGGTGGGTGCAGAGGACTCCCATCAGTGGACAGACATGTGAGGGGTGGGTGCAGAGGACTCCCAGCAGTGGACAGACATGTGAGCGGTGGGTGCAGAGGACTCCCAGAAGTGGCCTGCAATATGAGGGGTGGGTGCATATCACTCCCAGCAGTGGACAGACATGCGAGTGGTGGGTGCAGAGGACTCCCAGCAGTGGACAGACATATGAGGGGTGGGTGCAGAGGACTCCCAGCAGTGGACAGACATGTAAGGGGTGGGTGCATATCACTCCCAGCAGTGGACTGACATGTGAGGGGTGGGTGCAGAGGACTCCCAGCAGTGGACAGACATGTGAGGGGTGGGTGCAGATGACTCCCAGCAGTGGACAGACATGTGAGGGGTTGCTGCAAAGGACTCCCAGCAGTGGACAGACATGTGAGGGGTGGGTGCAGAGGACTCCCAGCAGTGGCCTGCAATATGAGTGGTGGGTGCATATCATTCCCAGCAGTGGACAGACATGTGAGGGGTGGGTGCTGAGGACTCCCAGCAGTGGACAGACATGTGAGGGGTGGGTGCAGAGAACTCCCAGCAGTGGACAGACGTGAGGGGTGGGTGCAGAGGACTCCCTGCAGTGGAAAGACATGTGAGGTGGGGGTGCAGAGGACTCCCAGCAGTGGGCTGCAATATGAGTGGTGGGTGCATATCACTCCCAGCAGTGAACAGACATGTGAGGGGTGGGTGCAGAGGACTCCCAGCAGTGGACAGACACGTGAAGGGTGGCTGCAGAGGACTCCCAGCAGTGGACAGACATGTGAGGGGTGGGTGCAGAGGACTCCCAGAAGTGGCCTGCAATATGAGTGGTGGGTGCATATCACTCCCAGCAGTGGACAGACATGTGAGGGGTGGGTACCGAGGACTCCCAGCAGTGGACAGACATGTAAGGGGTGGGTGCAGAGGACTCCCAGCAGTGGACAGACATGTGAGGGGTGGGTGCAGAGGACTCCCAGCAGTGGACAGACATGTGAGGGGTGGGTGCAGAGGACTCCCAGCAGTGGCCTGCAATATGAGTGGTGGGTGCATATCACTCCCAGCAGTGGACAGACATGTGAGGGGTGGGTGCAGAGGACTCCCAGCTGTGGACAGACATGTGAGGGGTGGGTGCAGATGACTCCCAGCAGTGGACAGACATGTGAGGGGTGGCTGCAGAGGACTCCCAGCAGTGCCCTGAAATATGAGGTGTGGGTGCATTTCACTACCAGCAGTGGACAGACATGTGAGGGGTGGGTGCAGAGGACTCCCAGCAGTGGACAGACATGTGAGGGGTGGGTGCAGAGGACTCCCAGCAGTGGCTTGCAATATGAGTGGTGGGTGCATATCACTCCCAGCAGTGGACAGACATGTGAGGGGTGGGTGCTGAGGACTCCCGGCAGTGGACAGACATGTGAGGGGTGGGTGCAGAGGACTCCCAGCAGTGGACAGACATGTGAGGGGTGGGTGCAGAGGAGTCCCAGCAGTGGACAGACATGTGAGGGGTGGGTGCAGAGGACTCCAAGCAGTGGCCTGCAATATGAGTGGTGGGTGCATATCACTCCCAGCAGTGGACACACATGTGAGGGGTGGGTGCAGAGGACTCCCAGCGGTGGACAGACATGTGAGGGGTGGCTGCAGAGGACTCCCAGCAGTGCCCTGCAATATGAGGTGTGGGTGCATATCACTACCAGCAGTGGACAGACATGTGAGGGGTGGGTGCAGAGGACTCCCAGCAGTGGACAGACATGTGAGGGGTGGCTGCAGAGGACTCCCAGCAGTGGACAGACATGTGAGGGGTGGCTGCAGAGGACTCCCAGCAGTGGCCTGCAATATGAGTGGTGGGTGCAGAGTACTCCCAGCAGTGGACAGACATGTGAGGGGTGGGTGCAGAGGACTCCCAGCAGTGGCCTGCAATATGAGTGGTGGGTGCATATCACTCCCAGCAGTGGACTGACATGTGAGGGGTGGGTGCAGAGTACTCCCAGCAGTGGACAGACATGTGAGGGGAGGGTGCAGATGACTCCCAGCAGTGGACAGACATGTGAGGGGTGGCTGCAGAGGACTCCCAGCAGTGGACAGAAATGTGAGGGGTGGGTGAAGAGGACTCCCAGCAGTGGACAGACATGTGAGGGGTGGGTGCAGAGGACTCCCAGAAGTGGCCTGCAATATGAGTGGTGGGTGCATATCACTCCCAGCAGTGGACAGACATGTGAGGGGTGGGTGCTGAGAACTCCCAGCAGTGGACAGACATGTGAGGGGTGGGTGCAGAGGACTCCCAGCAGTGGACAGACATGTGAGGGGTGGGTGCACAGGACTCCCAGCAGTGGACAGACATGTGAGAGATGGGTGCAGAGGACTCCCAGCAGTGGACAGACATGTGAGCGGTGGGTGCAGAGGACTCCCAGCAGTGGACAGACATGTTTGGGGTGGCTGCGGAGGACTCCCAGCAGTGCCCTGCAATATGAGGTGTGGGTGCATTTCACTACCAGCAGTGGACAGACATGTGAGGGGTGGGTGCAGAGGACTCCCAGCAGTGGACAGACATGTGAGGGGTGGGTGCAGAGGACTCCCAGCAGTGGACAGACATGTGAGGGGTGGCTGCAGAGGACTCCCAGCAGTGGCCTGCAATATGAGTGGTGGGTGCATATCACTTCCAGCAGTGGACAGATATGTGAGGGGTGGGTGCAGAGGACTCCAAGCAAGGGACAGACATGTGAGGGGTGGCTGCAGAGGACTCCCAGCAGTGGACAGACATGTGAGGGGTGGGTGCAGAGGACTCCCAGCAGTGGCCTGCAATATGAAGGGTGGGTGCATATCACTCCCAGCAGTGGACAGACATGTGAGTGGTGGGTGCAGAGGACTCCCAGCAGTGGACAGCCATATGAGGGGTGGGTGCAGAGGACTCCCAGCAGTGGACAGACATGTGAGGGGTGGGTGCATATCACTCCAAGCAGTGGACTGACATGTGAGGGGTGGGTGCAGAGGACTCCCAGCAGTGGACAGACATGTGAGGGGTGGGTGCAGATGACTCCCAGCAGTGGACAGACATGTGAGGGGTTGATGCAGAGGACTCCCAGCTGTGGCCTGCAATATGAGTGGTGGGTGCATATATCTCCCAGCAGTGGACAGACATGTGAGGGGTGGGTGCTGAGGACTCCCAGCAGTGGACAGACATGTGAGGGGTGGGTGCAGATGACTCCCAGCAGTGGACAGACATGTGAAGGGTGGCTGCAGAGGACTCCCAGCAGTGGACAGACATGTGAGGGGTGGGTGCAGAGGACTCCCAGCAGTGGCCTGCAATATGAGTGGTGGGTGCATATCACTCCCAGCAGTGGACAGACATGTGAGGGGTGGGTGCAGAGGACTCCCAGCAGTGGACAGACATGTGAGGGGTGGGTGCAGAGGACTCCCAGCAGTGGACAGACATGTGAGGGGTGGGTGCAGAGGACTCCCAGCAGTAGCCTGCAATATGAGTGGTGGGTGCATATCACTCCCAGCAGTGGACAGACATGTGAGGGGTGGGTGCAGAGGACTCCCAGCAGTGGACAGACATGTGAGGGGTGGGTGCAGAGGACTCCCAGCAGTGGACAGACATGTGAGGGGTGGCTGCAGAGGACTCCCAGCAGTGCCCTGCAATATGAGGTGTGGGTGCCTATCACTACCAGCAGTGGACAGACATGTGAGGGGTGGGTGCAGAGGACTCCCTGCAGTGGCCTGCAATTTGAGTGGTGGGTGCATATCACTCCCAGCAGTGGACAGACATGTGAGGGGTGGGTGCAGAGGACTCCCAGCAGTGGACAGACATGTGAGGGGTGGCTGCAGAGGACTCCCAGCAGTAGACAGACATGTGAGGGGTGGGTGCAGAGGACTCCGAGCAGTGGCCTGCAATATGAGTGGTGGATGCATATCACTCCCAGCAGTGAACAGACATGTGAGGGGTGGCTGCAGAGGACTCCCAGCAGTGGACAGACACGTGAAGGGTGGCTGCAGAAGACTCCCAGCAGTGGACAGACATGTGAGGGGTGGGTGCAGAGGACTCCCAGCAGTGGACAGACATGTGAGGGATGGGTGCAGAGGACTCGCAGCAGTGGACAGACCTGTGAGGGGTGGGTGCACAGGACTCCCAGCAGTTGACAGACATGTGAGGGGTGGCTGCAGAGGACTCCCAGCAGTGCCCTGCAATATGAGGTGTGGGTGCATTTCACTACTAGCAGTGGACAGACATGTGAGGGGTGGGTGCAGAGCACTCCCAGCAGTGGACAAACATGTGAGGGGTGGGTGCAGAGGACCCCCAGCAGTGGCTTGCAATATGTGTGGTGGGTGCATATCACTCCGAGCAGTGGACAGACATGTGAGGGGTGGGTGCTGAGAACTCCCAGCAGTGGACAGACATGTGAGGGGTGGGTGCAGAGGACTTGCAGCAGTGGACAGACATGTGAGGGGTGGGTGCACAGGACTCCCAGCAGTGGACAGACATGTGAGGGGTGGGTGCTGAGAACTCCCAGCAGTGGACAGACATGTGAGGGGTGGGTGCAGAGGACTCGCAGCAGTGGACAGACATGTGAGGGGTGGGTGCACAGGACTCCCAGCAGTGGACAGACATGAGAGGGATGGGTGCAGGGGACTCCCAGCAGTGGACAGACATGTGAGGGGTGGGTGCAGAGGACTCCCAGCAGTTGACAGACATGTGAGGGGTGGCTGCAGAGGACTCCCAGCAGTGCCCTGCAATATGAGGTGTGGGTGCATTTCACTACTAGCAGTGGACAGACATGTGAGGGGTGGGTGCAGAGGACTCCCAGCAGTGGACAGACATGTGAGGGGTGGGTGCAGAGGACTCCCAGCAGTGGACAGACATGTGAGGGGTGGCTGCAGAGGACTCCCAGCAGTGCCCTGCAATATGAGGTGTGGGTGCATATCACTACCAGCAGTGGACAGACAGGTGAGGGGTGGGTGCAGAGGACTCCCAGCAGTGGACAGACATGTGAGGGGTGGCTGCAGAGGACTCCCAGCAGTGCCCTGAAACATGAGGTGTGGGTGCATATCACTACCAGCAGTGGACAGACATGTGAGGGGTGGGTGCAGAGGACTCCCATCAGTGGACAGACATGTGAGGGGTGGGTGCAGAGGACTCCCAGCAGTGGACAGACATGTGAGGGGTGGGTGCAGAGGACTCCCAGCAGTGGCCTGCAATATGAGGGGTGGGTGCATATCACTCCCAGCAGTGGACAGACATGCGAGTGGTGGGTGCAGAGGACTCCCAGCAGTGGACAGATATATGAGGGGTGGGTGCAGAGGACTCCCAGCAGTGGACAGACATGTAAGGGGTGGGTGCATATCACTCCCAGCAGTGGACTGACATGTGAGGGGTGGGTGCAGAGGACTCCCAGCAGTGGACAGACATGTGAGGGGTGGGTGCAGATGACTCCCAGCAGTGGAAAGACATGTGAGGGGTGGGTGCAGATGGCTCCCAGCAGTGAACAGACATGTGAGGGGTTGCTGCAGAGGACTCCCAGCAGTGGACAGACATGTGAGGGGTGGGTGCAGAGGACTCCCAGCAGTGGCCTGCAATATGAGTGGTGGGTGCATATCATTCCCAGCAGTGGACACACATGTGAGGGGTGGGTGCTGAGGACTCCCAGCAGTGGACAGACATGTGAGGGGTGGGTGCAGAGAACTCCCAGCAGTGGACAGACGTGAGGGGTGGGTGCAGAGGACTCCCAGCAGTGGAAAGACATGTGAGGGGTGGGTGCAGAGGACTCCCAGCAGTGGCCTGCAATATGAGTGGTGGGTGCATATAACTCCCAACCGTGAACAGACATGTGAGGGGTGGGTGCAGAGGACTCCCAGCAGTGGACAGACACGTGAAGGGTGGCTGCAGAGGACCCCCAGCAGTGGACAGACATGTGAGGGGTGGGTGCAGAGGACTCCCAGAAGTGGCCTGCAATATGAGTGGTGGGTGCATATCACTCCAAGCAGTGGACAGACATGTGAGGGGTGGGTACCGAGGACTCCCAGCAGTGGACAGACATGTAAGGGGTGGGTGCAGAGGACTCCCAGCAGTGGACAGACATGTGAGGGTGGGTGCAGAGGACTCCCAGCAGTGGACAGACATGTGAGGGGTGGGTGCAGAGGACTCCCAGCAGTGGCCTGCAATATGAGTGGTGGGTGCGTATCACTCCCAGCAGTGGACAGACATGTGAGGGGTGGGTGCAGAGGTCTCCCAGCTGTGGACAGACATGTGAGGGGTGGGTGCAGATGACTCCCAGCAGTGGACAGACATGTGAGGGGTGGCTGCAGAGGACTCCCAGCAGTGCCCTGAAATATGAGGTGTGGGTGCATTTCACTACCATCAGTGGACAGACATGTGAGGGGTGGGTGCAGAGGACTCCCAGCAGTGGACAGACATGTGAGGGGTGGGTGCAGAGGACTCCCAGCAGTGGCTTGCAATATGAGTGGTGGGTGCATATCACTCCCAGCAGTGGACAGACATGTGAGGGGTGGGTGCTGAGGACTCCCGGCAGTGGACAGACATGTGAGGGGTGGGTGCAGAGGACTCCCAGCAGTGGACAGACATGTGAGGGGTGGGTGCAGAGGAGTCCCAGCAGTGGACAGACATGTGAGGGGTGGGTGCAGAGGACTCCCAGCAGTGGACAGACATGTGAGGGGTGGCTGCAGAGGACTCCCAGCAGTGCCCTGCAATATGAGGTGTGGGTGCATATCACTACCAGCAGTGGACAGACATGTGAGGGGTGGGTGCAGAGGACTCCCAGCAGTGGACAGACATGTGAGGGGTGGCTGCAGAGGACTCCCAGCAGTGCCCTGCAATATGAGGTGTGGGTGCATATCACTACCAGCAGTGGACAGACATGTGAGGGGTGGGTGCAGAGGACTCCCAGCAGTGGGCAGACATGTGAGGGGTGGCTGCAGAGGACTCCCAGCAGTGGACAGACATGTCAGGGGTGGCTGCAGAGGACTCCCAGCAGTGGCCTGCTATATGAGTGGTGGGTGCATATCACTCCCAGCACTGGACAGACATGTGAGTGGTGGGTGCAGAGTACTCCCAGCAGTGGACAGTCATATGAGGGGTGGGTGCAGAGGACTCCCAGCAGTGGCCTGCAATATGAGTGGTGGGTGCATATCACTCCCAGCAGTGGACTGACATGTGAGGGGTGGGTGCAGAGGACTCCCAGCAGTGGACAGACATGTGAGGGGTGGGTGCAGATGACTCCCAGCAGTGGACAGACATGTGAGGGGTGGGTGCAGAGGACTCCCAGCAGTGGAGAGACATGTGAGGCGTGGCTGCAGAGGACTCCCAGCAGTGGACATACATGTGAGGGGTGGGTGCAGAGGACTCCGAGCAGTGGCCTGCAATATGAGTGGTGGGTGCATATCACTCCCAGCAGTGAACAGACATGTGAGGGGTGGGTGCAGAGGACTCCCAGCAGTGGACAGACACGTGAAGGGTGGCTGCAGAAGACTCCCAGCAGTGGACAGACATGTGAGGGGTGGGTGCAGAGGACTCCCAGCAGTGGCCTGCAATATGAGTGGTGGGTGCATATCACTCCCACCAGTGGACAGACATGTCAGGGGTGGGTGCAGAGGACTCCCAGCAGTGGACAGACATGTGAGGGGTGGGTGCAGATGACTCCCAGCAGTGCACAGACATGTGAGGGGTGGCTGCAGAGGACTCCCAGCAGTGCCCTGAAATATGAGGTGTGGGTGCATTTCACTACCAGCAGTGGACAGACATGTGAGGGGTGGGTGCAGAGGACTCCCATCAGTGGACAGACATGTGAGGGGTGGGTGCAGAGGACTCCCAGCAGTGGACAGACATGTGAGCGGTGGGTGCAGAGGACTCCCAGAAGTGGCCTGCAATATGAGGGGTGGGTGCATATCACTCCCAGCAGTGGACAGACATGCGAGTGGTGGGTGCAAAGGACTCCCAGCAGTGGACAGACATATGAGGGGTGGGTGCAGAGGACTCCCAGCAGTGGACAGACATGTAAGGGGTGGGTGCATATCACTCCCAGCAGTGGACTACTGACATGTGAGGGGTGGGTGCAGAGGACTCCCAGCAGTGGACAGACATGTGAGGGGTGGGTGCAGATGACTCCCAGCAGTGGAAAGACATGTGAGGGGTTGCTGCAGAGGACTCCCAGCAGTGGACAGACATGTGAGGGGTGGGTGCAGAGGACTCCCAGCAGTGGCCTGCAATATGAGTGGTGGGTGCATATCATTCCCAGCAGTGGACAGACATGTGAGGGGTGGGTGCTGAGGACTCCCAGCAGTGGACAGACATGTGAGGGGTGGGTGCAGAGAACTCCCAGCAGTGGACAGACGTGAGGGGTGGGTGCAGAGGTCTCCCAGCAGTGGAAAGACATGTGAGGGGTGGGTGCAGAGGACTCCCAGCAGTGGCCTGCAATATGAGTGGTGGGTGCATATCACTCCCAGCAGTGAACAGACATGTGAGGGGTGGGTGCAGAGGACTCCCAGCAGTGGACAGACACGTGAATTGTGGCTGCAGAGGACTCCCAGCAGTGGACAGACATGTGAGGGGTGGGTGCAGAGGACTCCCAGAAGTGGCCTGCAATATGAGTGGTGGGTGCATATCACTCCCAGCAGTGGACAGACATTTGAGGGGTGGGTACCGAGGACTCCCAGCAGTGGACAGACATGTGAGGGGTGGGTGCAGAGGAGTCCCAGCAGTGGACAGACATGTGAGGGGTGGGTGCAGAGGACTCCCAGCAGTGGACAGACATGTGAGGGGTGGGTGCAGAGGACTCCCAGCAGTGGCCTGCAATATGAGTGGTGGGTGCATATCACTCCCAGCAGTGGACAGACATGTGAGGGGTGGGTGCAGAGGACTCCCAGCTGTGGACAGACATGTGAGGGGTGGGTGCAGATGACTCCCAGCAGTGGACAGACATGTGAGGGGTGGCTGCAGAGGACTCCCAGCAGTGCCCTGAAATATGAGGTGTGGGTGCATTTCACTACCAGCAGTGGACAGACATGTGAGGGGTGGGTGCAGAGGACTCCCAGCAGTGGACAGACATGTGAGGGGTGGGTGCAGAGGACTCCCAGCAGTGGCTTGCAATATGAGTGGTGGGTGCATATCACTCCCAGCAGTGGACAGACATGTGAGGGGTGGGTGCTGAGGACTCCCGGCAGTGGACAGACATGTGAGGGGTGGGTGCAGAGGACTCCCAGCAGTGGACAGACATGTGAGGGGTGGGTGCAGAGGAGTCCCAGCAGTGGACAGACATGTGAGTGGTGGGTGCAGAGTACTCCCAGCAGTGGACAGACATGTGAGGGGTGGGTGCAGAGGACTCCAAGCAGTGGCCTGCAATATGAGTGGTGGGTGCATATAATTCCCAGCAGTGGACACACATGTGAGGGGTGGGTGCAGAGGACTCCCAGCAGTGGACAGACATGTGAGGGGTGGCTGCAGAGGACTCCCAGCAGTGCCCTGCAATATGAGGTGTGGGTGCATATCACTACCAGCAGTGGACAGACATGTGAGGGGTGGGTGCAGAGGACTCCCAGCAGTGGACAGACATGTGAGGGGTGGCTGCAGAGGACTCCCAGCAGTGGACACACATATGAGGGGTGGCTGCAGAGGACTCCCAGCAGTGGCCTGCTATATGAGTGGTGGGTGCATATCACTCCCAGCAGTGGACAGACATGGGAGTGGTGGGTGCAGAGTACTCCCAGCAGTGGACAGACATGTGAGGGGTGGGTGCAGAGGACTCCCAGCAGTGGCCTGCAATATGAGTGGTGGGTGCATATCATTCCCAGCAGTGGACTGACATGTGAGGGGTGGGTGCAGAGTACTCCCAGCAGTGGACAAACATGTGAGGGGTGGGTGCAGATGACTCCAAGCAGTGGACAGACATGTGAGGGGTGGCTGCAGAGGACTCCCAGCAGTGGACAGAAATGTGAGGGGTGGGTGCAGAGGACTCCCAGCAGTGGACAGACATGTGAGGGGTGGGTGCAGAGGACTCCCAGAAGTGGCCTGCAATATGAGTGGTGGGTGCATATCACTCCCAGCAGTGGACAGACATGTGAGGGGTGGGTGCTGAGAACTCCCAGCAGTGGACAGACATGTGAGGGGTGGGTGCAGAGGACTCCCAGCAGTGGACAGACATGTGAGGGGTGGGTGCACAGGACTCCCAGCAGTGGACAGACATGTGAGGGATGGGTGCAGAGGACTCCCAGCAGTGGACAGACATGTGAGCGGTGGGTGCAGAGGAATCCCAGCAGTGGACAGACATGTTTGGGGTGGCTGCGGAGGACTCCCAGCAGTGCCCTGCAATATGAGGTGTGGGTGCATTTCACTACCAGCAGTGGACAGACGTGTGAGGGGTGGGTGCAGAGGACTCCCAGCAGTGGACAGACATGTGAGGGGTGGGTGCAGAGGACTCCCAGCAGTGGCTTGCAATATGAGTGGTGGGTGCATATCACTCCCAGCAGTGGACAGACATGTGAGGGGTGGGTGCTGAGGACTCCCAGCAGTGGACAGACATGTGAGGGGTGGGTGCAGAGGACTCCCAGCAGTGGACAGACATGTGAGGGGTGGGTGCAGAGGAGTCCCAGCAGTGGACAGACATGTGAGGGGTGGGCGCAGAGGACTCCCAGCAGTGGCCTGCAATATGAGTGGTGGGAGCATATCACTCCCAGCAGTGGACACACATGTGAGGGGTGGGTGCAGCGGACTCCCAGCAGTGGACAGACATGTGAGGGGTGGCTGCAGAGGACTCCCAGCAGTGCCCTGCAATATGAGGTGTGGGTGCATATCACTACCAGCAGTGGACAGACATGTGAGGGGTGGGTGCAGAGGACTCCCAGCAGTGGACAGACATGTGAGGGGTGGCTGCAGAGGACTCCCAGCAGTGCCCTGAAATATGAGGTGTGGGTGCATATCACTACCAGCAGTGGACAGACATGTGAGGGGTGGGTGCAGAGGACTCCCAGCAGTGGACAGACATGTGAGGGGTGGCTGCAGAGGACTCCCAGCAGTGGACAGACATGTGAGGGGTGGCTGCAGAGGACTCCCAGCAGTGGCCTGCAATATGAGTGGTTGGTGCATATCACTCCCAGCAGTGGACAGACATGTGAGGGGTGGGTGCAGAGGACTCCCAGCAGTGGACAGACATGTGAGGGGTGGCTGCAGAGGACTCCCAGCAGTGGACAGACATGTGAGGGGTGGCTGCAGAGGACTCCCAGCAGTGGCCTGCAATATGAGTGGTTGGTGCATATCACTCCCAGCAGTGGACAGACATGTGAGGGGTGCGTGCAGAGGATTCCCAGCAGTAGCCTGCAATATGAGGGGTGGGTGCATATCACTCCCAGCAGTGGACAGACATGTGAGGGAAAGGTGCAGAGGACTCCCAGCAGTGGACAGACATGTGAGGGGTGGGTGCAGAGGACTCCCAGCAGTGGACAGACATGTGAGGGGTGGCTGCAGAGGACTCCCAGCAGTGCCCTGCAATATGAGGTGTGGGTGCATTTCACTACCAGCAGTGGACAGACATGTGAGGGGTGGGTGCAGAGGACTCCCAGCAGTGGACAGACATGTGAGGGGTGGGTGCAGAGCTCTCCCAGCAGTGGCTTGCAATATGAGTGGTGGGTGCATATCACTCCCAGCAGTGGACAGACATGTGAGGGGTGGGTGCTGAGGACTCCCAGCAGTGGACAGACATGTGAGTGGTGGGTGCAGAGGACTCCCAGCAGTGGACAGACATGTGAGGGGTGGGTGCAGAGGAGTCCCAGCAGTGGACAGACATGTGAGGGGTGGGTGCAGAGGACTCCCAGCAGTGGCAGGCAATATGAGTGGTGGGTGCATATCACTCCCAGCAGTGGACACACATGTGAGGGGTGGGTGCAGAGGACTCCCAGCAGTGGACAGACATGTGAGGGGTGGCTGCAGAGGACTCGCAGCAATGCCCTGCAATATGAGGTGTGGGTGCATATCACTACCAGCAGTGGACAGACATGTGAGGGGTGGGTGCAGAGGACTCCCAGCAGTGGACAGACATGTGAGGGGTGGCTGCAGAGGACTCCCAGCAGTGCCCTGAAATATGAGGTGTGGGTGCATATCACTACCAGCAGTGGACAGACATGTGAGGGGTGGCTGCAGAGGACTCCCAGCAGTGGACAGACATGTGAGGGGTGGCTGCAGAGGACTCCCAGCAGTGGCCTGCAATATGAGTGGTTGGTGCATATCACTCCCAGCAGTGGACAGACAGGTGAGGGGTGGGTGCAGAGGACTCCCAGCAGTGGACAGACATGTGAGGGGTGGCTGCAGAGGACTCCCAGCAGTGGACAGACATGTGAGGGGTGGGTGCAGAGGACTCCCAGCAGTGGCCTGCAATATGAGGGGTGGGTGCATATCACTCCCAGCAGTGGACAGACATGTGAGTGGTGGGTGCAGAGGACTCCCAGCAGTGGACAGACATATGAGGGGTGGGTGCAGAGGATTCTCAGCAGTGGACAGACATGTGAGGGGTGGGTGCAGAGGACTCCCAGCAGTGGAAAGACATGTGAGGGGTGGGTGCAGAGGACTCCCAGCAGTGGCTTGCAATATGAGTGGTGGGTGCATATCACTCCCAGCAGTGGACAGACATGTGAGGGGTGGGTGCTGAGGACTCCCAGCAGTGGACAGACATGTGAGGGGTGGGTGCAGAGGACTCCCAGCAGTGGACAGACATGTGAGGGGTGGGTGCAGAGGACTCCCAGCAGTGGACAGACATGTGAGGGGTGGGTGCAGAGGACTCCCAGCAGTGGCCTGCAATATGAGTGGTGGGTGCATATCACTCCCAGCAGTGGACACTCATGTGAGGGGTGGGTGCAGAGGACTCCCAGCAGTGGACAGACATGTGAGGGGTGGCTGCAGAGGACTCCCAGCAGTGCCCTGCAATATGAGGTGTGGGTGCATATCACTACCAGCAGTGGACAGACAGGTGAGGGGTGGGTGCAGAGGACTCCCAGCAGTGGACAGACATGTGAGAGGTGGCTGCAGAGGACTCCCAGCAGTGGACAGACATGTGAGGGGTGGCTGCAGAGGACTCCCAGCAGTGGCCTGCAATATGAGTGGTGGGTGCATATCACTTCCAGCAGTGGACAGATATGTGAGGGGTGGGTGCAGAGGACTCCAAGCAGTGGACAGACATGTGAGGGGTGGCTGCAGAGGACTCCCAGCAGTGGACAGACATGTGAGGGGTGGGTGCAGAGGACTCCCAGCAGTGGCCTGCAATATGAAGGGTGGGTGCATATCACTCCCAGCAGTGGACAGACATGTGAGTGGTGGGTGCAGAGGACTCCCAGCAGTGGACAGCCATATGAGGGGTGGGTACAGAGGACTCCCAGCAGTGGACAGACATGTGAGGGGTGGGTGCATATCACTCCCAGCAGTGGACAGACATGTGAGGGGTGGGTGCAGATGACTCCCAGCAGTGGACAGACATGTGAGGGGTTGATGCAGAGGACTCCCAGCTGTGGCCTGCAATATGAGTGGTGGGTGCATATATCTACCAGTAGTGGACAGACATGTGAGGGGTGGGTGCTGAGGACTCCCAGCAGTGGACAGACATGTGAGTGGTGAGTGCATATCACTCCCAGCAGTGAACAGACATGTGAGGGGTGGGTGCAGATGACTCCCATCAGTGGACAGACATGTGAAGGGTGGCTGCAGAGGACTCCCAGCAGTGGCCTGCAATATGAGTGGTGGGTGCAAAACACTCCCAGCAGTGGACAGACATGTGAGGGGTGGGTGCAGAGGACTCCCAGCAGTGGACAGACATGTGAGGGGTGGGTGCAGAGAACTCCCAGCAGTGGACAGACGTGAGGGGTGGGTGCAGAGGACTCCCAGCAGTGGAAAGACATGCGAGTGGTGGGTGCAGAGGACTCCCAGCAGTGGACAGACATATGAGGGGTGGGTGCAGAGGACTCCCAGCAGTGGACAGACATGTAAGGGGTGGGTGCATATCACTCCCAGCAGTGGACTGACATGTAAGGGGTGGGTGCAGAGGACTCCCAGCAGTGGACAGACATGTGAGGGGTGGGTGCAGATGGCTCCCAGCAGTGGACAGACATGTGAGGGGTGGGTGCAGAGGACTCCCAGCAGTGGACAGACATGTGAGGGGTGGGTGCAGAGGACTCCCAGCAGTGGCTTGCAATATGAGTGGTGGGTGCATATCACTCCCAGCAGTGGACAGACATGTGAGGGGTGGGTGCTGAGGACTCCCAGCAGTGGACAGACATGTGAGTGGTGGGTGCAGAGGACTCCCAGCAGTGGACAGACATGTGAGGGGTGGGTGCAGAGGACTCCCAGCAGTGGACAGACATGTGAGGGGTGGGTGCAGAGGACTCCCAGCAGTGGCCTGCAATATGAGTGGTGGGTGCATATCACTCCCAGCAGTGGACACACATGTGAGGGGTGGGTGCAGAGGACTCCCAGCAGTGGACAGACATGTGAGGGGTGGCTGCAGAGGACTCCCAGCAATGCCCTGCAATATGAGGTGTGGGTACATATCACTACCAGCAGTGGCCAGACATGTGAGGGGTGGGTGCAGAGGACTCCCAGCAGTGGACAGACATGTGAGGGGTGGCTGCAGAGGACTCCCAGCAGTGCCCTGAAATATGAGGTGTGGGTGCATATCACTACCAGCAGTGGACAGACATGTGAGGGGTGGGTGCAGAGGACTCCCAGCAGTGGACAGACATGTGAGGGGTGGCTGCAGAGGACTCCCAGCAGTGGAAAGACATGTGAGGGGTGGCTGCAGAGGACTCCCAGCAGTGGCCTGCAATATGAGTGGTTGGTGCATATCACTCCCAGCATTGGACAGACATGTGAGGGGTGGGTGCAGAGGACTCCCAGCAGTGGACAGACATGTGAGGGGTGGCTGCAGAGGACTCCCAGCAATGCCCTGCAATATGAGGTGTGGGTGCATATCACTACCAGCAGTGGACAGACATGTGAGGGGTGGGTGCAGAGGACTCCCAGCAGTGGACAGACATGTGAGGGGTGGCTGCAGAGGACTCCCAGCAGTGCCCTGAAATATGAGGTGTGGGTGCATATCACTACCAGCAGTGGACAGACATGTGAGGGGTGGGTGCAGAGGACTCCCAGCAGTGGACAGACATGTGAGGGGTGGCTGCAGAGGACTCCCAGCAGTGGAAAGACATGTGAGGGGTGGCTGCAGAGGACTCCCAGCAGTGGCCTGCAATATGAGTGGTTGGTGCATATCACTCCCAGCAGTGGACAGACATGTGAGGGGTGGGTGCAGAGGACTCCCAGCAGTGGACAGACATGTGAGGGGTGGCTGCAGAGGACTCCCAGCAGTGGACAGACATGTGAGGGGTGGGTGCAGAGGACTCCCAGCAGTGGCCTGCAATATGAGGGTGGGTGCATATCACTCCCAGCAGAGGACAGACATGTGAGTGGTGGGTGCAGAGGACTCCCAGCAGTGGACAGACATATGAGGGGTGGGTGCAGAGGATTCTCAGCAGTGGACAGACATGTGAGGGGTGGGTGCAGAGGACTCCCAGCAGTGGAAAGACATGTGAGGGGTGGGTGCAGAGGACTCCCAGCAGTGGCTTGCAATATGAGTGGTGGGTGCATATCACTCCCAGCAGTGGACAGACATGTGAGGGGTGGCTGCAGAGGACTCCCAGCAGTGGACAGACATGTGAGGGGTGGCTGCAGAGGACTCCCAGCAGTGGCCTGCAATATGAGTGGTGGGTGCATATCACTTCCAGCAGTGGACAGATATGTGAGGGGTGGGTGCAGAGGACTCCAAGCAGTGGACAGACATGTGAGGGGTGGCTGCAGAGGACTCCCAGCAGTGGACAGACATGTGAGGGGTGGGTGCAGAGGACTCCCAGCAGTGGCCTGCAATATGAAGGGTGGGTGCATATCACTCCCAGCAGTGGACAGACATGTGAGTGGTGGGTGCAGAGGACTCCCAGCAGTGGACAGACATGTGAGGGGTGGGTGCAGAGGACTCGCAGCAGTGGACAGACATGTGAGGGGTGGGTGCACAGGACTCCCAGCAGTGGACAGACATGTGAGGGATGGGTGCAGAGGACTCCCAGCAGTGGACAGACATGTGAGGGGTGGGTGCAGAGGACTCCCAGCAGTTGACAGACATGTGAGGGGTGGCTGCAGAGGACTCCCAGCAGTGCCCTGCAATATGAGGTGTGGGTGCATTTCACTACTAGCAGTGGACAGACATGTGAGGGGTGGGTGCAGAGGACTCCCAGCAGTGGAGAGACATGTGAGGGGTGGGTGCAGAGGACCCCCAGCAGTGGCTTGCAATATGAGTGGTGGGTGCATATCACTCTGAGCAGTGGACAGACATGTGAGGGGTGGGTGCTGAGAACTCCCAGCAGTGGACAGACATGTGAGGGGTGGGTGCAGAGGACTTGCAGCAGTGGACAGACATGTGAGGGGTGGGTGCACAGGACTCCCAGCAGTGGACAGACATGTGAGGGGTGGGTGCTGAGAACTCCCAGCAGTGGACAGACATGTGAGGGGTGGGTGCAGAGGACTCGCAGCAGTGGACAGACATGTGAGGGGTGGGTGCACAGGACTCCCAGCAGTGGACAGACATGTGAGGGATGGGTGCAGAGGACTCCCAGCAGTGGACAGACATGTGAGGGGTGGGTGCAGAGGACTCCCAGCAGTTGACAGACATGTGAGGGGTGGCTGCAGAGGACTCCCAGCAGTGCCCTGCAATATGAGGTGTGGGTGCATTTCACTACTAGCAGTGGACAGACATGTGAGGGGTGGGTGCAGAGGACTCCCAGCAGTGGACAGACATGTGAGGGGTGGGTGCAGAGGACTCCCAGCAGTGGCTTGCAATATGAGTGGTGGGTGCATATCACTCCGAGCAGTGGACAGACATGTGAGGGGTGGGTGCTGAGGACTCCCAGCAGTGGACAGACATGTGAGGGGTGGGTGCAGAGGACTCCCAGCAGCGGACAGACATGTGAAGGGTGGGTGCAGAGGAGTCCCAGCAGTGGACAGACATGTGAGTGGTGGGCGCAGAGGACTCCCAGCAGTGGCGTGCAATATGAGTGGTGGGTGCATATCACTCCCAGCAGTGGACACACATGTGAGGGGTGGGTGCAGAGGACTCCCAGCAGTGGACAGACATGTGAGGGGTGGCTGCAGAGGACTCCCAGCAGTGCCCTGCAATATGAGGTGTGGGTGCATATCACTACCAGCAGTGGACAGACATGTGAGGGGTGGGTGCAGAGGACTCCCAGCAGTGGCCTGCAATATGAGTGGTTGGTGCATATCACTCCCAGCAGTGGACAGACATGTGAGGGGTGGGTGCAGAGGACTCCCAGCAGTGGACAGACATGTGAGGGGTGGGTGCAGAGGACTCCCAGCAGTGGACAGACATGTGAGGGGTGGGTGCAGAGGAGTCCCAGCAGTGGACAGACATGTGAGGGGTGGGTGCAGAGGACTCCCAGCAGTGGCCTGCAATATGAGTGGTGGGTGCATATCACTCCCAGCAGTGGACACACATGTGAGGGGTGGGTGCAGAGGACTCCCAGCAGTGGACAGACATGTGAGGGGTGGCTGCAGAGGACTCCCAGCAATGCCCTGCAATATGAGGTGTGGGTGCATATCACTACCAGCAGTGGACAGACATGTGAGGGGTGGGTGCAGAGGACTCCCAGCAGTGGACAGACATGTGAGGGTTGGCTGCAGAGGACTCCCAGCAGTGGCCTGCAATATGAGTGGTTGGTGCATATCACTCCCAGCAGTGGACAGACATGTGAGGGGTGGGTGCAGAGGACTCCCAGCAGTGGACAGACATGTGAGGGGTGGCTGCAGAGGACTCCCAGCAGTGGACAGACATGTGAAGGGGCGGTGCAGAGGACTCCCAGCAGTGGCCTGCAATATGAGGGGTGGGTGCATATCACTCCCAGCATTGGATAGACATGTGAGTGGTGGGTGCCGAGGACTCCCAGCAGTGGACAGACATATGAGGGGTGGGTGCAGAGGATTCTCAGCAGATGACAGACATGTGAGGGGTGGGTGCAGAGGACTCCCAGCAGTGGAAAGACATGTGAGGGGTGGGTGCAGAGGACTCCCAGCAGTGGCTTGCAATATGAGTGGTGGGTGCATATCACTCCCAGCAGTGGACAGACATGTGAGGGGTGGGTGCTGAGGACTCCCAGCAGTGGACAGACATGTGAGGGGTGGGTGCAGAGGACTCCCAGCAGTGGCCTGCAATATGAGTGGTGGGTGCATATCACTCCCAGCAGTGGACAGACATGTGAGGGGTGGGTGCAGAGGACTCCCAGCAGTGGACAGACATGTGAGGGGTGGGTGCAGAGAACTCCCAGCAGTGGACAGACGTGAGGGGTGGGTGCAGAGGACTCCCAGCAGTGGAAAGACATGCGAGTGGTGGGTGCAGAGGACTCCCAGCAGTGGACAGACATGTGAGGGGTGGGTGCACAGGACTCCCAGCAGTGGACAGACATGTGAGGGGTGGGTGCAGAGGAGTCCCAGCAGTGGACAGACATGTGAGGGGTGGGTGCAGAGGACTCCAAGCAGTGGCCTGCAATATGAGTGGTGGGTGCATATCACTCCCAGCAGTGGACACACATGTGAGGGGTGGGTGCAGAGGACTCCCAGCGGTGGACAGACATGTGAGGGGTGGCTGCAGAGGACTCCCAGCAGTGCCCTGCAATATGAGGTGTGGGTGCATATCACTACCAGCAGTGGACAGACATGTGAGGGGTGGGTGCAGAGGACTCCCAGCAGTGGACAGACATGTGAGGGGTGGCTGCAGAGGACTCCCAGCAGTGGACAGACATGTGAGGGGTGGCTGCAGAGGACTCCCAGCAGTGGCCTGCTATATGAGTGGTGGGTGCATATCACTCCCAGCAGTGGACAGACATGTGAGTGGTGGGTGCAGAGTACTCCCAGCAGTGGACAGACATGTGAGGGGTGGGTGCAGAGGACTCCCAGCAGTGGCCTGCAATATGAGTGGTGGGTGCATATCACTCCCAGCAGTGGACTGACATGTGAGGGGTGGGTGCAGAGTACTCCCAGCAGTGGACAGACATGTGAGGGGAGGGTGCAGATGACTCCCAGCAGTGGACAGACATGTGAGGGGTGGCTGCAGAGGACTCCCAGCAGTGGACAGAAATGTGAGGGGTGGGTGAAGAGGACTCCCAGCAGTGGACAGACATGTGAGGGGTGGGTGCAGAGGACTCCCAGAAGTGGCCTGCAATATGAGTGGTGGGTGCATATCACTCCCAGCAGTGGACAGACATGTGAGGGGTGGGTGCTGAGAACTCCCAGCAGTGGACAGACATGTGAGGGGTGGGTGCAGAGGACTCCCAGCAGTGGACAGACATGTGAGGGGTGGGTGCACAGGACTCCCAGCAGTGGACAGACATGTGAGAGATGGGTGCAGAGGACTCCCAGCAGTGGACAGACATGTGAGCGGTGGGTGCAGAGGACTCCCAGCAGTGGACAGACATGTTTGGGGTGGCTGCGGAGGACTCCCAGCAGTGCCCTGCAATATGAGGTGTGGGTGCATTTCACTACCAGCAGTGGACAGACATGTGAGGGGTGGGTGCAGAGGACTCCCAGCAGTGGACAGACATGTGAGGGGTGGGTGCAGAGGACTCCCAGCAGTGGACAGACATGTGAGGGGTGGCTGCAGAGGACTCCCAGCAGTGGCCTGCAATATGAGTGGTGGGTGCATATCACTTCCAGCAGTGGACAGATATGTGAGGGGTGGGTGCAGAGGACTCCAAGCAAGGGACAGACATGTCAGGGGTGGCTGCAGAGGACTCCCAGCAGTGGACAGACATGTGAGGGGTGGGTGCAGAGGACTCCCAGCAGTGGCCTGCAATATGAAGGGTGGGTGCATATCACTCCCAGCAGTGGACAGACATGTGAGTGGTGGGTGCAGAGGACTCCCAGCAGTGGACAGCCATATGAGGGGTGGGTGCAGAGGACTCCCAGCAGTGGACAGACATGTGAGGGGTGGGTGCATATCACTCCAAGCAGTGGACTGACATGTGAGGGGTGGGTGCAGAGGACTCCCAGCAGTGGACAGACATGTGAGGGGTGGGTGCAGATGACTCCCAGCAGTGGACAGACATGTGAGGGGTTGATGCAGAGGACTCCCAGCTGTGGCCTGCAATATGAGTGGTGGGTGCATATATCTCCCAGCAGTGGACAGACATGTGAGGGGTGGGTGCTGAGGACTCCCAGCAGTGGACAGACATGTGAGGGGTGGGTGCAGATGACTCCCAGCAGTGGACAGACATGTGAAGGGTGGCTGCAGAGGACTCCCAGCAGTGGACAGACATGTGAGGGGTGGGTGCAGAGGACTCCCAGCAGTGGCCTGCAATATGAGTGGTGGGTGCATATCACTCCCAGCAGTGGACAGACATGTGAGGGGTGGGTGCAGAGGACTCCCAGCAGTGGACAGACATGTGAGGGGTGGGTGCAGAGGACTCCCAGCAGTGGACAGACATGTGAGGGGTGGGTGCAGAGGACTCCCAGCAGTAGCCTGCAATATGAGTGGTGGGTGCATATCACTCCCAGCAGTGGACAGACATGTGAGGGGTGGGTGCAGAGGACTCCCAGCAGTGGACAGACATGTGAGGGGTGGGTGCAGAGGACTCCCAGCAGTGGACAGACATGTGAGGGGTGGCTGCAGAGGACTCCCAGCAGTGCCCTGCAATATGAGGTGTGGGTGCCTATCACTACCAGCAGTGGACAGACATGTGAGGGGTGGGTGCAGAGGACTCCCTGCAGTGGCCTGCAATTTGAGTGGTGGGTGCATATCACTCCCAGCAGTGGACAGACATGTGAGGGGTGGGTGCAGAGGACTCCCAGCAGTGGACAGACATGTGAGGGGTGGCTGCAGAGGACTCCCAGCAGTAGACAGACATGTGAGGGGTGGGTGCAGAGGACTCCGAGCAGTGGCCTGCAATATGAGTGGTGGATGCATATCATTCCCAGCAGTGAACAGACATGTGAGGGGTGGCTGCAGAGGACTCCCAGCAGTGGACAGACACGTGAAGGGTGGCTGCAGAAGACTCCCAGCAGTGGACAGACATGTGAGGGGTGGGTGCAGAGGACTCCCAGCAGTGGACAGACATGTGAGGGGTGGGTGCAGAGGACTCGCAGCAGTGGACAGACCTGTGAGGGGTGGGTGCACAGGACTCCCAGCAGTGGACAGACATGTGAGGGATGGGTGCAGAGGACTCCCAGCAGTGGACAGACATGTGAGGGGTGGGTGCAGAGGACTCCCAGCAGTTGACAGACATGTGAGGGGTGGCTGCAGAGGACTCCCAGCAGTGCCCTGCAATATGAGGTGTGGGTGCATTTCACTACTAGCAGTGGACAGACATGTGAGGGGTGGGTGCAGAGCACTCCCAGCAGTGGACAAACATGTGAGGGGTGGGTGCAGAGGACCCCCAGCAGTGGCTTGCAATATGAGTGGTGGGTGCATATCACTCCGAGCAGTGGACAGACATGTGAGGGGTGGGTGCTGAGAACTCCCAGCAGTGGACAGACATGTGAGGGGTGGGTGCAGAGGACTTGCAGCAGTGGACAGACATGTGAGGGGTGGGTGCACAGGACTCCCAGCAGTGGACAGACATGTGAGGGGTGGGTGCTGAGAACTCCCAGCAGTGGACAGACATGTGAGGGGTGGGTGCAGAGGACTCGCAGCAGTGGACAGACATGTGAGGGGTGGGTGCACAGGACTCCCAGCAGTGGACAGACATGAGAGGGATGGGTGCAGGGGACTCCCAGCAGTGGACAGACATGTGAGGGGTGGGTGCAGAGGACTCCCAGCAGTTGACAGACATGTGAGGGGTGGCTGCAGAGGACTCCCAGCAGTGCCCTGCAATATGAGGTGTGGGTGCATTTCACTACTAGCAGTGGACAGACATGTGAGGGGTGGGTGCAGAGGACTCCCAGCAGTGGACAGACATGTGAGGGGTGGGTGCAGAGGACTCCCAGCAGTGGACAGACATGTGAGGGGTGGCTGCAGAGGACTCCCAGCAGTGCCCTGCAATATGAGGTGTGGGTGCATATCACTACCAGCAGTGGACAGACAGGTGAGGGGTGGGTGCAGAGGACTCCCAGCAGTGGACAGACATGTGAGGGGTGGCTGCAGAGGACTCCCAGCAGTGCCCTGAAACATGAGGTGTGGGTGCATATCACTACCAGCAGTGGACAGACATGTGAGGGGTGGGTGCAGAGGACTCCCATCAGTGGACAGACATGTGAGGGGTGGGTGCAGAGGACTCCCAGCAGTGGACAGACATGTGAGGGGTGGGTGCAGAGGACTCCCAGCAGTGGCCTGCAATATGAGGGGTGGGTGCATATCACTCCCAGCAGTGGACAGACATGCGAGTGGTGGGTGCAGAGGACTCCCAGCAGTGGACAGATATATGAGCGGTGGGTGCAGAGGACTCCCAGCAGTGGACAGACATGTAAGGGGTGGGTGCATATCACTCCCAGCAGTGGACTGACATGTGAGGGGTGGGTGCAGAGGACTCCCAGCAGTGGACAGACATGTGAGGGGTGGGTGCAGATGACTCCCAGCAGTGGAAAGACATGTGAGGGGTGGGTGCAGATGGCTCCCAGCAGTGAACAGACATGTGAGGGGTTGCTGCAGAGGACTCCCAGCAGTGGACAGACATGTGAGGGGTGGGTGCAGAGGACTCCCAGCAGTGGCCTGCAATATGAGTGGTGGGTGCATATCATTCCCAGCAGTGGACACACATGTGAGGGGTGGGTGCTGAGGACTCCCAGCAGTGGACAGACATGTGAGGGGTGGGTGCAGAGAACTCCCAGCAGTGGACAGACGTGAGGGGTGGGTGCAGAGGACTCCCAGCAGTGGAAAGACATGTGAGGGGTGGGTGCAGAGGACTCCCAGCAGTGGCCTGCAATATGAGTGGTGGGTGCATATAACTCCCAACCGTGAACAGACATGTGAGGGGTGGGTGCAGAGGACTCCCAGCAGTGGACAGACACGTGAAGGGTGGCTGCAGAGGACCCCCAGCAGTGGACAGACATGTGAGGGGTGGGTGCAGAGGACTCCCAGAAGTGGCCTGCAATATGAGTGGTGGGTGCATATCACTCCAAGCAGTGGACAGACATGTGAGGGGTGGGTACCGAGGACTCCCAGCAGTGGACAGACATGTAAGGGGTGGGTGCAGAGGACTCCCAGCAGTGGACAGACATGTGAGGGTGGGTGCAGAGGACTCCCAGCAGTGGACAGACATGTGAGGGGTGGGTGCAGAGGACTCCCAGCAGTGGCCTGCAATATGAGTGGTGGGTGCGTATCACTCCCAGCAGTGGACAGACATGTGAGGGGTGGGTGCAGAGGTCTCCCAGCTGTGGACAGACATGTGAGGGGTGGGTGCAGATGACTCCCAGCAGTGGACAGACATGTGAGGGGTGGCTGCAGAGGACTCCCAGCAGTGCCCTGAAATATGAGGTGTGGGTGCATTTCACTACCATCAGTGGACAGACATGTGAGGGGTGGGTGCAGAGGACTCCCAGCAGTGGACAGACATGTGAGGGGTGGGTGCAGAGGACTCCCAGCAGTGGCTTGCAATATGAGTGGTGGGTGCATATCACTCCCAGCAGTGGACAGACATGTGAGGGGTGGGTGCTGAGGACTCCCGGCAGTGGACAGACATGTGAGGGGTGGGTGCAGAGGACTCCCAGCAGTGGACAGACATGTGAGGGGTGGGTGCAGAGGAGTCCCAGCAGTGGACAGACATGTGAGGGGTGGGTGCAGAGGACTCCCAGCAGTGGACAGACATGTGAGGGGTGGCTGCAGAGGACTCCCAGCAGTGCCCTGCAATATGAGGTGTGGGTGCATATCACTACCAGCAGTGGACAGACATGTGAGGGGTGGGTGCAGAGGACTCCCAGCAGTGGACAGACATGTGAGGGGTGGCTGCAGAGGACTCCCAGCAGTGCCCTGCAATATGAGGTGTGGGTGCATATCACTACCAGCAGTGGACAGACATGTGAGGGGTGGGTGCAGAGGACTCCCAGCAGTGGGCAGACATGTGAGGGGTGGCTGCAGAGGACTCCCAGCAGTGGACAGACATGTCAGGGGTGGCTGCAGAGGACTCCCAGCAGTGGCCTGCTATATGAGTGGTGGGTGCATATCACTCCCAGCACTGGACAGACATGTGAGTGGTGGGTGCAGAGTACTCCCAGCAGTGGACAGTCATATGAGGGGTGGGTGCAGAGGACTCCCAGCAGTGGCCTGCAATATGAGTGGTGGGTGCATATCACTCCCAGCAGTGGACTGACATGTGAGGGGTGGGTGCAGAGGACTCCCAGCAGTGGACAGACATGTGAGGGGTGGGTGCAGATGACTCCCAGCAGTGGACAGACATGTGAGGGGTGGGTGCAGAGGACTCCCAGCAGTGGAGAGACATGTGAGGCGTGGCTGCAGAGGACTCCCAGCAGTGGACATACATGTGAGGGGTGGGTGCAGAGGACTCCGAGCAGTGGCCTGCAATATGAGTGGTGGGTGCATATCACTCCCAGCAGTGAACAGACTTGTGAGGGGTGGGTGCAGAGGACTCCCAGCAGTGGACAGACACGTGAAGGGTGGCTGCAGAAGACTCCCAGCAGTGGACAGACATGTGAGGGGTGGGTGCAGAGGACTCCCAGCAGTGGCCTGCAATATGAGTGGTGGGTGCATATCACTCCCACCAGTGGACAGACATGTCAGGGGTGGGTGCAGAGGACTCCCAGCAGTGGACAGACATGTGAGGGGTGGGTGCAGAGGAGTCCCAGCAGTGGACAGACATGTGAGTGGTGGGTGCAGAGTACTCCCAGCAGTGGACAGACATGTGAGGGGTGGGTGCAGAGGACTCCAAGCAGTGGCCTGCAATATGAGTGGTGGGTGCATATAATTCCCAGCAGTGGACACACATGTGAGGGGTGGGTGCAGAGGACTCCCAGCAGTGGACAGACATGTGAGGGGTGGCTGCAGAGGACTCCCAGCAGTGCCCTGCAATATGAGGTGTGGGTGCATATCACTACCAGCAGTGGACAGACATGTGAGGGGTGGGTGCAGAGGACTCCCAGCAGTGGACAGACATGTGAGGGGTGGCTGCAGAGGACTCCCAGCAGTGGACACACATATGAGGGGTGGCTGCAGAGGACTCCCAGCAGTGGCCTGCTATATGAGTGGTGGGTGCATATCACTCCCAGCAGTGGACAGACATGTGAGTGGTGGGTGCAGAGTACTCCCAGCAGTGGACAGACATGTGAGGGGTGGGTGCAGAGGACTCCCAGCAGTGGCCTGCAATATGAGTGGTGGGTGCATATCACTCCCAGCAGTGGACTGACATGTGAGGGGTGGGTGCAGAGTACTCCCAGCAGTGGACAAACATGTGAGGGGTGGGTGCAGATGACTCCAAGCAGTGGACAGACATGTGAGGGGTGGCTGCAGAGGACTCCCAGCAGTGGACAGAAATGTGAGGGGTGGGTGCAGAGGACTCCCAGCAGTGGACAGACATGTGAGGGGTGGGTGCAGAGGACTCCCAGAAGTGGCCTGCAATATGAGTGGTGGGTGCATATCACTCCCAGCAGTGGACAGACATGTGAGGGGTGGGTGCTGAGAACTCCCAGCAGTGGACAGACATGTGAGGGGTGGGTGCAGAGGACTCCCAGCAGTGGACAGACATGTGAGGGGTGGGTGCACAGTACTCCCAGCAGTGGACAGACATGTGAGGGATGGGTGCAGAGGACTCCCAGCAGTGGACAGACATGTGAGCGGTGGGTGCAGAGGAATCCCAGCAGTGGACAGACATGTTTGGGGTGGCTGCGGAGGACTCCCAGCAGTGCCCTGCAATATGAGGTGTGGGTGCATTTCACTACCAGCAGTGGACAGACGTGTGAGGGGTGGGTGCAGAGGACTCCCAGCAGTGGACAGACATGTGAGGGGTGGGTGCAGAGGACTCCCAGCAGTGGCTTGCAATATGAGTGGTGGGTGCATATCACTCCCAGCAGTGGACAGACATGTGAGGGGTGGGTGCTGAGGACTCCCAGCAGTGGACAGACATGTGAGGGGTGGGTGCAGAGGACTCCCAGCAGTGGACAGACATGTGAGGGGTGGGTGCAGAGGAGTCCCAGCAGTGGACAGACATGTGAGGGGTGGGCGCAGAGGACTCCCAGCAGCGGCCTGCAATATGAGTGGTGGGAGCATATCACTCCCAGCAGTGGACACACATGTGAGGGGTGGGTGCAGCGGACTCCCAGCAGTGGACAGACATGTGAGGGGTGGCTGCAGAGGACTCCCAGCAGTGCCCTGCAATATGAGGTGTGGGTGCATATCACTACCAGCAGTGGACAGACATGTGAGGGGTGGGTGCAGAGGACTCCCAGCAGTGGACAGACATGTGAGGGGTGGCTGCAGAGGACTCCCAGCAGTGCCCTGAAATATGAGGTGTGGGTGCATATCACTACCAGCAGTGGACAGACATGTGAGGGGTGGGTGCAGAGGACTCCCAGCAGTGGACAGACATGTGAGGGGTGGCTGCAGAGGACTCCCAGCAGTGGACAGACATGTGAGGGGTGGCTGCAGAGGACTCCCAGCAGTGGCCTGCAATATGAGTGGTTGGTGCATATCACTCCCAGCAGTGGACAGACATGTGAGGGGTGGGTGCAGAGGACTCCCAGCAGTGGACAGACATGTGAGGGGTGGCTGCAGAGGACTCCCAGCAGTGGCCTGCAATATGAGTGGTTGGTGCATATCACTCCCAGCAGTGGACAGACATGTGAGGGGTGCGTGCAGAGGATTCCCAGCAGTAGCCTGCAATATGAGGGGTGGGTGCATATCACTCCCAGCAGTGGACAGACATGTGAGGGAAAGGTGCAGAGGACTCCCAGCAGTGGACAGACATGTGAGGGGTGGGTGCAGAGGACTCCCAGCAGTGGACAGACATGTGAGGGGTGGCTGCAGAGGACTCCCAGCAGTGCCCTGCAATATGAGGTGTGGGTGCATTTCACTACCAGCAGTGGACAGACATGTGAGGGGTGGGTGCAGAGGACTCCCAGCAGTGGACAGACATGTGAGGGGTGGGTGCAGAGCTCTCCCAGCAGTGGCTTGCAATATGAGTGGTGGGTGCATATCACTCCCAGCAGTGGACAGACATGTGAGGGGTGGGTGCTGAGGACTCCCAGCAGTGGACAGACATGTGAGTGGTGGGTGCAGAGGACTCCCAGCAGTGGACAGACATGTGAGGGGTGGGTGCAGAGGAGTCCCAGCAGTGGACAGACATGTGAGGGGTGGGTGCAGAGGACTCCCAGCAGTGGCAGGCAATATGAGTGGTGGGTGCATATCACTCCCAGCAGTGGACACACATGTGAGGGGTGGGTGCAGAGGACTCCCAGCAGTGGACAGACATGTGAGGGGTGGCTGCAGAGGACTCGCAGCAATGCCCTGCAATATGAGGTGTGGGTGCATATCACTACCAGCAGTGGACAGACATGTGAGGGGTGGGTGCAGAGGACTCCCAGCAGTGGACAGACATGTGAGGGGTGGCTGCAGAGGACTCCCAGCAGTGCCCTGAAATATGAGGTGTGGGTGCATATCACTACCAGCAGTGGACAGACATGTGAGGGGTGGGTGCAGAGGACTCCCAGCAGTGGACAGACATGTGAGGGGTGGCTGCAGAGGACTCCCAGCAGTGGACAGACATGTGAGGGGTGGCTGCAGAGGACTCCCAGCAGTGGCCTGCAATATGAGTGGTTGGTGCATATCACTCCCAGCAGTGGACAGACAGGTGAGGGGTGGGTGCAGAGGACTCCCAGCAGTGGACAGACATGTGAGGGGTGGCTGCAGAGGACTCCCAGCAGTGGACAGACATGTGAGGGGTGGGTGCAGAGGACTCCCAGCAGTGGCCTGCAATATGAGGGGTGGGTGCATATCACTCCCAGCAGTGGACAGACATGTGAGTGGTGGGTGCAGAGGACTCCCAGCAGTGGACAGACATATGAGGGGTGGGTGCAGAGGATTCTCAGCAGTGGACAGACATGTGAGGGGTGGGTGCAGAGGACTCCCAGCAGTGGAAAGACATGTGAGGGGTGGGTGCAGAGGACTCCCAGCAGTGGCTTGCAATATGAGTGGTGGGTGCATATCACTCCCAGCAGTGGACAGACATGTGAGGGGTGGGTGCTGAGGACTCCCAGCAGTGGACAGACATGTGAGGGGTGGGTGCAGAGGACTCCCAGCAGTGGACAGACATGTGAGGGGTGGGTGCAGAGGACTCCCAGCAGTGGACAGACATGTGAGGGGTGGGTGCAGAGGACTCCCAGCAGTGGCCTGCAATATGAGTGGTGGGTGCATATCACTCCCAGCAGTGGACACTCATGTGAGGGGTGGGTGCAGAGGACTCCCAGCAGTGGACAGACATGTGAGGGGTGGCTGCAGAGGACTCCCAGCAGTGCCCTGCAATATGAGGTGTGGGTGCATATCACTACCAGCAGTGGTCAGACAGGTGAGGGGTGGGTGCAGAGGACTCCCAGCAGTGGACAGACATGTGAGAGGTGGCTGCAGAGGACTCCCAGCAGTGGACAGACATGTGAGGGGTGGCTGCAGAGGACTCCCAGCAGTGGCCTGCAATATGAGTGGTGGGTGCATATCACTTCCAGCAGTGGACAGATATGTGAGGGGTGGGTGCAGAGGACTCCAAGCAGTGGACAGACATGTGAGGGGTGGCTGCAGAGGACTCCCAGCAGTGGACAGACATGTGAGGGGTGGGTGCAGAGGACTCCCAGCAGTGGCCTGCAATATGAAGGGTGGGTGCATATCACTCCCAGCAGTGGACAGACATGTGAGTGGTGGGTGCAGAGGACTCCCAGCAGTGGACAGCCATATGAGGGGTGGGTACAGAGGACTCCCAGCAGTGGACAGACATGTGAGGGGTGGGTGCATATCACTCCCAGCAGTGGACAGACATGTGAGGGGTGGGTGCAGATGACTCCCAGCAGTGGACAGACATGTGAGGGGTTGATGCAGAGGACTCCCAGCTGTGGCCTGCAATATGAGTGGTGGGTGCATATATCTACCAGTAGTGGACAGACATGTGAGGGGTGGGTGCTGAGGACTCCCAGCAGTGGACAGACATGTGAGTGGTGGGTGCATATCACTCCCAGCAGTGAACAGACATGTGAGGGGTGGGTGCAGATGACTCCCATCAGTGGACAGACATGTGAAGGGTGGCTGCAGAGGACTCCCAGCAGTGGCCTGCAATATGAGTGGTGGGTGCATATCACTCCCAGCAGTGGACAGACATGTGAGGGGTGGGTGCAGAGGACTCCCAGCAGTGGACAGACATGTGAGGGGTGGGTGCAGAGAACTCCCAGCAGTGGACAGACGTGAGGGGTGGGTGCAGAGGACTCCCAGCAGTGGAAAGACATGCGAGTGGTGGGTGCAGAGGACTCCCAGCAGTGGACAGACATATGAGGGGTGGGTGCAGAGGACTCCCAGCAGTGGACAGACATGTAAGGGGTGGGTGCATATCACTCCCAGCAGTGGACTGACATGTAAGGGGTGGGTGCAGAGGACTCCCAGCAGTGGACAGACATGTGAGGGGTGGGTGCAGATGGCTCCCAGCAGTGGACAGACATGTGAGGGGTGGGTGCAGAGGACTCCCAGCAGTGGACAGACATGTGAGGGGTGGGTGCAGAGGACTCCCAGCAGTGGCTTGCAATATGAGTGGTGGGTGCATATCACTCCCAGCAGTGGACAGACATGTGAGGGGTGGGTGCTGAGGACTCCCAGCAGTGGACAGACATGTGAGTGGTGGGTGCAGAGGACTCCCAGCAGTGGACAGACATGTGAGGGGTGGGTGCAGAGGACTCCCAGCAGTGGACAGACATGTGAGGGGTGGGTGCAGAGGACTCCCAGCAGTGGCCTGCAATATGAGTGGTGGGTGCATATCACTCCCAGCAGTGGACACACATGTGAGGGGTGGGTGCAGAGGACTCCCAGCAGTGGACAGACATGTGAGGGGTGGCTGCAGAGGACTCCCAGCAATGCCCTGCAATATGAGGTGTGGGTGCATATCACTACCAGCAGTGGACAGACATGTGAGGGGTGGGTGCAGAGGACTCCCAGCAGTGGACAGACATGTGAGGGGTGGCTGCAGAGGACTCCCAGCAGTGCCCTGAAATATGAGGTGTGGGTGCATATCACTACCAGCAGTGGACAGACATGTGAGGGGTGGGTGCAGAGGACTCCCAGCAGTGGACAGACATGTGAGGGGTGGCTGCAGAGGACTCCCAGCAGTGGAAAGACATGTGAGGGGTGGCTGCAGAGGACTCCCAGCAGTGGCCTGCAATATGAGTGGTTGGTGCATATCACTCCCAGCATTGGACAGACATGTGAGGGGTGGGTGCAGAGGACTCCCAGCAGTGGACAGACATGTGAGGGGTGGCTGCAGAGGACTCCCAGCAATGCCCTGCAATATGAGGTGTGGGTGCATATCACTACCAGCAGTGGACAGACATGTGAGGGGTGGGTGCAGAGGACTCCCAGCAGTGGACAGACATGTGAGGGGTGGCTGCAGAGGACTCCCAGCAGTGCCCTGAAATATGAGGTGTGGGTGCATATCACTACCAGCAGTGGACAGACATGTGAGGGGTGGGTGCAGAGGACTCCCAGCAGTGGACAGACATGTGAGGGGTGGCTGCAGAGGACTCCCAGCAGTGGAAAGACATGTGAGGGGTGGCTGCAGAGGACTCCCAGCAGTGGCCTGCAATATGAGTGGTTGGTGCATATCACTCCCAGCAGTGGACAGACATGTGAGGGGTGGGTGCAGAGGACTCCCAGCAGTGGACAGACATGTGAGGGGTGGCTGCAGAGGACTCCCAGCAGTGGACAGACATGTGAGGGGTGGGTGCAGAGGACTCCCAGCAGTGGCCTGCAATATGAGGGTGGGTGCATATCACTCCCAGCAGAGGACAGACATGTGAGTGGTGGGTGCAGAGGACTCCCAGCAGTGGACAGACATATGAGGGGTGGGTGCAGAGGATTCTCAGCAGTGGACAGACATGTGAGGGGTGGGTGCAGAGGACTCCCAGCAGTGGAAAGACATGTGAGGGGTGGGTGCAGAGGACTCCCAGCAGTGGCTTGCAATATGAGTGGTGGGTGCATATCACTCCCAGCAGTGGACAGACATGTGAGGGGTGGCTGCAGAGGACTCCCAGCAGTGGACAGACATGTGAGGGGTGGCTGCAGAGGACTCCCAGCAGTGGCCTGCAATATGAGTGGTGGGTGCATATCACTTCCAGCAGTGGACAGATATGTGAGGGGTGGGTGCAGAGGACTCCAAGCAGTGGACAGACATGTGAGGGGTGGCTGCAGAGGACTCCCAGCAGTGGACAGACATGTGAGGGGTGGGTGCAGAGGACTCCCAGCAGTGGCCTGCAATATGAAGGGTGGGTGCATATCACTCCCAGCAGTGGACAGACATGTGAGTGGTGGGTGCAGAGGACTCCCAGCAGTGGACAGACATGTGAGGGGTGGGTGCAGAGGACTCGCAGCAGTGGACAGACATGTGAGGGGTGGGTGCACAGGACTCCCAGCAGTGGACAGACATGTGAGGGATGGGTGCAGAGGACTCCCAGCAGTGGACAGACATGTGAGGGGTGGGTGCAGAGGACTCCCAGCAGTTGACAGACATGTGAGGGGTGGCTGCAGAGGACTCCCAGCAGTGCCCTGCAATATGAGGTGTGGGTGCATTTCACTACTAGCAGTGGACAGACATGTGAGGGGTGGGTGCAGAGGACTCCCAGCAGTGGACAGACATGTGAGGGGTGGGTGCAGAGGACCCCCAGCAGTGGCTTGCAATATGAGTGGTGGGTGCATATCACTCTGAGCAGTGGACAGACATGTGAGGGGTGGGTGCTGAGAACTCCCAGCAGTGGACAGACATGTGAGGGGTGGGTGCAGAGGACTTGCAGCAGTGGACAGACATGTGAGGGGTGGGTGCACAGGACTCCCAGCAGTGGACAGACATGTGAGGGGTGGGTGCTGAGAACTCCCAGCAGTGGACAGACATGTGAGGGGTGGGTGCAGAGGACTCGCAGCAGTGGACAGACATGTGAGGGGTGGGTGCACAGGACTCCCAGCAGTGGACAGACATGTGAGGGATGGGTGCAGAGGACTCCCAGCAGTGGACAGACATGTGAGGGGTGGGTGCAGAGGACTCCCAGCAGTTGACAGACATGTGAGGGGTGGCTGCAGAGGACTCCCAGCAGTGCCCTGCAATATGAGGTGTGGGTGCATTTCACTACTAGCAGTGGACAGACATGTGAGGGGTGGGTGCAGAGGACTCCCAGCAGTGGACAGACATGTGAGGGGTGGGTGCAGAGGACTCCCAGCAGTGGCTTGCAATATGAGTGGTGGGTGCATATCACTCCGAGCAGTGGACAGACATGTGAGGGGTGGGTGCTGAGGACTCCCAGCAGTGGACAGACATGTGAGGGGTGGGTGCAGAGGACTCCCAGCAGCGGACAGACATGTGAAGGGTGGGTGCAGAGGAGTCCCAGCAGTGGACAGACATGTGAGTGGTGGGCGCAGAGGACTCCCAGCAGTGGCGTGCAATATGAGTGGTGGGTGCATATCACTCCCAGCAGTGGACACACATGTGAGGGGTGGGTGCAGAGGACTCCCAGCAGTGGACAGACATGTGAGGGGTGGCTGCAGAGGACTCCCAGCAGTGCCCTGCAATATGAGGTGTGGGTGCATATCACTACCAGCAGTGGACAGACATGTGAGGGGTGGGTGCAGAGGACTCCCAGCAGTGGCCTGCAATATGAGTGGTTGGTGCATATCACTCCCAGCAGTGGACAGACATGTGAGGGGTGGGTGCAGAGGACTCCCAGCAGTGGACAGACATGTGAGGGGTGGGTGCAGAGGACTCCCAGCAGTGGACAGACATGTGAGGGGTGGGTGCAGAGGAGTCCCAGCAGTGGACAGACATGTGAGGGGTGGGTGCAGAGGACTCCCAGCAGTGGCCTGCAATATGAGTGGTGGGTGCATATCACTCCCAGCAGTGGACACACATGTGAGGGGTGGGTGCAGAGGACTCCCAGCAGTGGACAGACATGTGAGGGGTGGCTGCAGAGGACTCCCAGCAATGCCCTGCAATATGAGGTGTGGGTGCATATCACTACCAGCAGTGGACAGACATGTGAGGGGTGGGTGCAGAGGACTCCCAGCAGTGGACAGACATGTGAGGGGTGGCTGCAGAGGACTCCCAGCAGTGGCCTGCAATATGAGTGGTTGGTGCATATCACTCCCAGCAGTGGACAGACATGTGAGGGGTGGGTGCAGAGGACTCCCAGCAGTGGACAGACATGTGAGGGGTGGCTGCAGAGGACTCCCAGCAGTGGACAGACATGTGAGGGGTGGGTGCAGAGGACTCCCAGCAGTGGCCTGCAATATGAGGGGTGGGTGCATATCACTCCCAGCATTGGATAGACATGTGAGTGGTGGGTGCCGAGGACTCCCAGCAGTGGACAGACATATGAGGGGTGGGTGCAGAGGATTCTCAGCAGATGACAGACATGTGAGGGGTGGGTGCAGAGGACTCCCAGCAGTGGAAAGACATGTGAGGGGTGGGTGCAGAGGACTCCCAGCAGTGGCTTGCAATATGAGTGGTGGGTGCATATCACTCCCAGCAGTGGACAGACATGTGAGGGGTGGGTGCTGAGGACTCCCAGCAGTGGACAGACATGTGAGGGGTGGGTGCAGAGGACTCCCAGCAGTGGCCTGCAATATGAGTGGTGGGTGCATATCACTCCCAGCAGTGGACAGACATGTGAGGGGTGGGTGCAGAGGACTCCCAGCAGTGGACAGACATGTGAGGGGTGGGTGCAGAGAACTCCCAGCAGTGGACAGACGTGAGGGGTGGGTGCAGAGGACTCCCAGCAGTGGAAAGACATGCGAGTGGTGGGTGCAGAGGACTCCCAGCAGTGGACAGACATGTGAGGGGTGGGTGCACAGGACTCCCAGCAGTGGACAGACATGTGAGGGATGGGTGCAGAGGACTCCCAGCAGTGTACAGACATGTGAGCGGTGGGTGCAGAGGAATCCCAGCAGTGGACAGACATGTTTGGGGTGGCTGCGGAGGACTCCCAGCAGTGCCCTGCAATATGAGGTGTGGGTGCATTTCACTACCAGCAGTGGACAGACGTGTGAGGGGTGGGTGCAGAGGACTCCCAGCAGTGGACAGACATGTGAGGGGTGGGTGCAGAGGACTCCCAGCAGTGGCTTGCAATATGAGTGGTGGGTGCATATCACTCCCAGCAGTGGACAGACATGTGAGGGGTGGGTGCTGAGGACTCCCAGCAGTGGACAGACATGTGAGGGGTGGGTGCAGAGGACTCCCAGCAGTGGACAGACATGTGAGGGGTGGGTGCAGAGGAGTCCCAGCAGTGGACAGACATGTGAGGGGTGGGCGCAGAGGACTCCCAGCAGTGGCCTGCAATATGAGTGGTGGGAGCATATCACTCCCAGCAGTGGACACACATGTGAGGGGTGGGTGCAGCGGACTCGCAGCAGTGGACAGACATGTGAGGGGTGGCTGCAGAGGACTCCCAGCAGTGCTCTGCAATATGAGGTGTGGGTGCATATCACTACCAGCAGTGGACAGACATGTGAGGGGTGGGTGCAGAGGACTCCCAGCAGTGGACAGACATGTGAGGGGTGGCTGCAGAGGACTCCCAGCGGTGCCCTGAAATATGAGGTGTGGGTGCATATCACTACCAGCAGTGGACAGACATGTGAGGGGTGGGTGCAGAGGACTCCCAGCAGTGGACAGACATGTGAGGGGTGGCTGCAGAGGACTCCCAGCAGTGGACAGACATGTGAGGGGTGGCTGCAGAGGACTCCCAGCAGTGGCCTGCAATATGAGTGGTTGGTGCATATCACTCCCAGCAGTGAACAGACATGTGAGGGGTGGGTGCAGAGGACTCCCAGCAGTGGACAGACATGTGAGGGGTGGCTGCAGAGGACTCCCAGCAGTGGACAGACATGTGAGGGGTGGCTGCAGAGGACTCCCAGCAGTGGCCTGCAATATGAGTGGTTGGTGCATATCACTCCCAGCAGTGGACAGACATGTGAGGGGTGCGTGCAGAGGATTCCCAGCAGTAGCCTGCAATATGAGGGGTGGGTGCATATCACTCCCAGCAGTGGACAGACATGTGAGGGAAAGGTGCAGAGGACTCCCAGCAGTGGACAGACATGTGAGGGGTGGGTGCAGAGGACTCCCAGCAGTGGACAGACATGTGAGGGGTGGCTGCAGAGGACTCCCAGCAGTGCCCTGCAATATGAGGTGTGGGTGCATTTCACTACCAGCAGTGGACAGACATGTGAGGGGTGGGTGCAGAGGACTCCCAGCAGTGGACAGACATGTGAGGGGTGGGTGCAGAGCTCTCCCAGCAGTGGCTTGCAATATGAGTGGTGGGTGCATATCACTCCCAGCAGTGGACAGACATGTGAGGGGTGGGTGCTGAGGACTCCCAGCAGTGGACAGACATGTGAGTGGTGGGTGCAGAGGACTCCCAGCAGTGGACAGACATGTGAGGGGTGGGTGCAGAGGAGTCCCAGCAGTGGACAGACATGTGAGGGGTGGGTGCAGAGGACTCCCAGCAGTGGCAGGCAATATGAGTGGTGGGTGCATATCACTCCCAGCAGTGGACACACATGTGAGGGGTGGGTGCAGAGGACTCCCAGCAGTGGACAGACATGTGAGGGGTGGCTGCAGAGGACTCGCAGCAATGCCCTGCAATATGAGGTGTGGGTGCATATCACTACCAGCAGTGGACAGACATGTGAGGGGTGGGTGCAGAGGACTCCCAGCAGTGGACAGACATGTGAGGGGTGGCTGCAGAGGACTCCCAGCAGTGCCCTGAAATATGAGGTGTGGGTGCATATCACTACCAGCAGTGGACAGACATGTGAGGGGTGGGTGCAGAGGACTCCCAGCAGTGGACAGACATGTGAGGGGTGGCTGCAGAGGACTCCCAGCAGTGGACAGACATGTGAGGGGTGGCTGCAGAGGACTCCCAGCAGTGGCCTGCAATATGAGTGGTTGGTGCATATCACTCCCAGCAGTGGACAGACAGGTGAGGGGTGGGTGCAGAGGACTCCCAGCAGTGGACAGACATGTGAGGGGTGGCTGCAGAGGACTCCCAGCAGTGGACAGACATGTGAGGGGTGGGTGCAGAGGACTCCCAGCAGTGGCCTGCAATATGAGGGGTGGGTGCATATCACTCCCAGCAGTGGACAGACATGTGAGTGGTGGGTGCAGAGGACTCCCAGCAGTGGACAGACATATGAGGGGTGGGTGCAGAGGATTCTCAGCAGTGGACAGACATGTGAGGGGTGGGTGCAGAGGACTCCCAGCAGTGGAAAGACATGTGAGGGGTGGGTGCAGAGGACTCCCAGCAGTGGCTTGCAATATGAGTGGTGGGTGCATATCACTCCCAGCAGTGGACAGACATGTGAGGGGTGGGTGCTGAGGACTCCCAGCAGTGGACAGACATGTGAGGGGTGGGTGCAGAGGACTCCCAGCAGTGGACAGACATGTGAGGGGTGGGTGCAGAGGACTCCCAGCAGTGGACAGACATGTGAGGGGTGGGTGCAGAGGACTCCCAGCAGTGGCCTGCAATATGAGTGGTGGGTGCATATCACTCCCAGCAGTGGACACTCATGTGAGGGGTGGGTGCAGAGGACTCCCAGCAGTGGACAGACATGTGAGGGGTGGCTGCAGAGGACTCCCAGCAGTGCCCTGCAATATGAGGTGTGGGTGCATATCACTACCAGCAGTGGACAGACAGGTGAGGGGTGGGTGCAGAGGACTCCCAGCAGTGGACAGACATGTGAGAGGTGGCTGCAGAGGACTCCCAGCAGTGGACAGACATGTGAGGGGTGGCTGCAGAGGACTCCCAGCAGTGGCCTGCAATATGAGTGGTGGGTGCATATCACTTCCAGCAGTGGACAGATATGTGAGGGGTGGGTGCAGAGGACTCCAAGCAGTGGACAGACATGTGAGGGGTGGCTGCAGAGGACTCCCAGCAGTGGACAGACATGTGAGGGGTGGGTGCAGAGGACTCCCAGCAGTGGCCTGCAATATGAAGGGTGGGTGCATATCACTCCCAGCAGTGGACAGACATGTGAGTGGTGGGTGCAGAGGACTCCCAGCAGTGGACAGCCATATGAGGGGTGGGTGCAGAGGACTCCCAGCAGTGGACAGACATGTGAGGGGTGGGTGCATATCACTCCCAGCAGTGGACAGACATGTGAGGGGTGGGTGCAGATGACTCCCAGCAGTGGACAGACATGTGAGGGGTTGATGCAGAGGACTCCCAGCTGTGGCCTGCAATATGAGTGGTGGGTGCATATATCTACCAGTAGTGGACAGACATGTGAGGGGTGGGTGCTGAGGACTCCCAGCAGTGGACAGACATGTGAGTGGTGGGTGCATATCACTCCCAGCAGTGAACAGACATGTGAGGGGTGGGTGCAGATGACTCCCATCAGTGGACAGACATGTGAAGGGTGGCTGGATTCCCAGCAGTGGACAGACATGTGAGGGGTGGGTGCAGAGGACTCCCAGCAGTGGCCTGCAATATGAGTGGTGGGTGCATATCACTCCCAGCAGTGGACAGACATGTGAGGGGTGGGTGCAGAGGACTCCCAGCAGTGGACAGACATGTGAGGGGTGGGTGCAGAGAACTCCCAGCAGTGGACAGACGTGAGGGGTGGGTGCAGAGGACTCCCAGCAGTGGAAAGACATGCGAGTGGTGGGTGCAGAGGACTCCCAGCAGTGGACAGACATATGAGGGGTGGGTGCAGAGGACTCCCAGCAGTGGACAGACATGTAAGGGGTGGGTGCATATCACTCCCAGCAGTGGACTGACATGTAAGGGGTGGGTGCAGAGGACTCCCAGCAGTGGACAGACATGTGAGGGGTGGGTGCAGATGGCTCCCAGCAGTGGACAGACATGTGAGGGGTGGGTGCAGAGGACTCCCAGCAGTGGACAGACATGTGAGGGGTGGGTGCAGAGGACTCCCAGCAGTGGCTTGCAATATGAGTGGTGGGTGCATATCACTCCCAGCAGTGGACAGACATGTGAGGGGTGGGTGCTGAGGACTCCCAGCAGTGGACAGACATGTGAGTGGTGGGTGCAGAGGACTCCCAGCAGTGGACAGACATGTGAGGGGTGGGTGCAGAGGACTCCCAGCAGTGGACAGACATGTGAGGGGTGGGTGCAGAGGACTCCCAGCAGTGGCCTGCAATATGAGTGGTGGGTGCATATCACTCCCAGCAGTGGACACACATGTGAGGGGTGGGTGCAGAGGACTCCCAGCAGTGGACAGACATGTGAGGGGTGGCTGCAGAGGACTCCCAGCAATGCCCTGCAATATGAGGTGTGGGTGCATATCACTACCAGCAGTGGACAGACATGTGAGGGGTGGGTGCAGAGGACTCCCAGCAGTGGACAGACATGTGAGGGGTGGCTGCAGAGGACTCCCAGCAGTGCCCTGAAATATGAGGTGTGGGTGCATATCACTACCAGCAGTGGACAGGCATGTGAGGGGTGGGTGCAGAGGACTCTCAGCAGTGGACAGACATGTGAGGGGTGGGTGCAGATGACTCCCAGCAGTGGACAGACATGTGAGGGGTTGATGCAGAGGACTCCCAGCTGTGGCCTGCAATATGAGTGGTGGGTGCATATATCTACCAGTAGTGGACAGACATGTGAGGGGTGGGTGCTGAGGACTCCCAGCAGTGGACAGACATGTGAGTGGTGGGTGCATATCACTCCCAGCAGTGAACAGACATGTGAGGGGTGGGTGCAGATGACTCCCATCAGTGGACAGACATGTGAAGGGTGGCTGCAGAGGACTCCCAGCAGTGGACAGACATGTGAGGGGTGGGTGCAGAGGACTCCCAGCAGTGGCCTGCAATATGAGTGGTGGGTGCATATCACTCCCAGCAGTGGACAGACATGTGAGGGGTGGGTGCAGAGGACTCCCAGCAGTGGACAGACATGTGAGGGGTGGGTGCAGAGAACTCCCAGCAGTGGACAGACGTGAGGGGTGGGTGCAGAGGACTCCCAGCAGTGGAAAGACATGCGAGTGGTGGGTGCAGAGGACTCCCAGCAGTGGACAGACATATGAGGGGTGGGTGCAGAGGACTCCCAGCAGTGGACAGACATGTAAGGGGTGGGTGCATATCACTCCCAGCAGTGGACTGACATGTAAGGGGTGGGTGCAGAGGACTCCCAGCAGTGGACAGACATGTGAGGGGTGGGTGCAGATGGCTCCCAGCAGTGGACAGACATGTGAGGGGTGGGTGCAGAGGACTCCCAGCAGTGGACAGACATGTGAGGGGTGGGTGCAGAGGACTCCCAGCAGTGGCTTGCAATATGAGTGGTGGGTGCATATCACTCCCAGCAGTGGACAGACATGTGAGGGGTGGGTGCTGAGGACTCCCAGCAGTGGACAGACATGTGAGTGGTGGGTGCAGAGGACTCCCAGCAGTGGACAGACATGTGAGGGGTGGGTGCAGAGGACTCCCAGCAGTGGACAGACATGTGAGGGGTGGGTGCAGAGGACTCCCAGCAGTGGCCTGCAATATGAGTGGTGGGTGCATATCACTCCCAGCAGTGGACACACATGTGAGGGGTGGGTGCAGAGGACTCCCAGCAGTGGACAGACATGTGAGGGGTGGCTGCAGAGGACTCCCAGCAATGCCCTGCAATATGAGGTGTGGGTGCATATCACTACCAGCAGTGGACAGACATGTGAGGGGTGGGTGCAGAGGACTCCCAGCAGTGGACAGACATGTGAGGGGTGGCTGCAGAGGACTCCCAGCAGTGCCCTGAAATATGAGGTGTGGGTGCATATCACTACCAGCAGTGGACAGACATGTGAGGGGTGGGTGCAGAGGACTCCCAGCAGTGGACAGACATGTGAGGGGTGGCTGCAGAGGACTCCCAGCAGTGGAAAGACATGTGAGGGGTGGCTGCAGAGGACTCCCAGCAGTGGCCTGCAATATGAGTGGTTGGTGCATATCACTCCCAGCAGTGGACAGACATGTGAGGGGTGGGTGCAGAGGACTCCCAGCAGTGGACAGACATGTGAGGGGTGGCTGCAGAGGACTCCCAGCAATGCCCTGCAATATGAGGTGTGGGTGCATATCACTACCAGCAGTGGACAGACATGTGAGGGGTGGGTGCAGAGGACTCCCAGCAGTGGACAGACATGTGAGGGGTGGCTGCAGAGGACTCCCAGCAGTGCCCTGAAATATGAGGTGTGGGTGCATATCACTACCAGCAGTGGACAGACATGTGAGGGGTGGGTGCAGAGGACTCCCAGCAGTGGACAGACATGTGAGGGGTGGCTGCAGAGGACTCCCAGCAGTGGAAAGACATGTGAGGGGTGGCTGCAGAGGACTCCCAGCAGTGGCCTGCAATATGAGTGGTTGGTGCATATCACTCCCAGCAGTGGACAGACATGTGAGGGGTGGGTGCAGAGGACTCCCAGCAGTGGACAGACATGTGAGGGGTGGCTGCAGAGGACTCCCAGCAGTGGACAGACATGTGAGGGGTGGGTGCAGAGGACTCCCAGCAGTGGCCTGCAACATGAGGGGTGGGTGCATATCACTCCCAGCAGAGGACAGACATGTGAGTGGTGGGTGCAGAGGACTCCCAGCAGTGGACAGACATATGAGGGGTGGGTGCAGAGGATTCTCAGCAGTGGACAGACATGTGAGGGGTGGGTGCAGAGGACTCCCAGCAGTGGAAAGACATGTGAGGGGTGGGTGCAGAGGACTCCCAGCAGTGGCTTGCAATATGAGTGGTGGGTGCATATCACTCCCAGCAGTGGACAGACATGTGAGGGGTGGCTGCAGAGGACTCCCAGCAGTGGACAGACATGTGAGGGGTGGCTGCAGAGGACTCCCAGCAGTGGCCTGCAATATGAGTGGTGGGTGCATATCACTTCCAGCAGTGGACAGATATGTGAGGGGTGGGTGCAGAGGACTCCAAGCAGTGGACAGACATGTGAGGGGTGGCTGCAGAGGACTCCCAGCAGTGGACAGACATGTGAGGGGTGGGTGCAGAGGACTCCCAGCAGTGGCCTGCAATATGAAGGGTGGGTGCATATCACTCCCAGCAGTGGACAGACATGTGAGTGGTGGGTGCAGAGGACTCCCAGCAGTGGACAGACATGTGAGGGGTGGGTGCAGAGGACTCGCAGCAGTGGACAGACATGTGAGGGGTGGGTGCACAGGACTCCCAGCAGTGGACAGACATGTGAGGGATGGGTGCAGAGGACTGCCAGCAGTGGACAGACATGTGAGGGGTGGGTGCAGAGGACTCCCAGCAGTTGACAGACATGTGAGGGGTGGCTGCAGAGGACTCCCAGCAGTGCCCTGCAATATGAGGTGTGGGTGCATTTCACTACTAGCAGTGGACAGACATGTGAGGGGTGGGTGCAGAGGACTCCCAGCAGTGGACAGACATGTGAGGGGTGGGTGCAGAGGACCCCCAGCAGTGGCTTGCAATATGAGTGGTGGGTGCATATCACTCTGAGCAGTGGACAGACATGTGAGGGGTGGGTGCTGAGAACTCCCAGCAGTGGACAGACATGTGAGGGGTGGGTGCAGAGGACTTGCAGCAGTGGACAGACATGTGAGGGGTGGGTGCACAGGACTCCCAGCAGTGGACAGACATGTGAGGGGTGGGTGCTGAGAACTCCCAGCAGTGGACAGACATGTGAGGGGTGGGTGCAGAGGACTCGCAGCAGTGGACAGACATGTGAGGGGTGGGTGCACAGGACTCCCAGCAGTGGACAGACATGTGAGGGATGGGTGCAGAGGACTCCCAGCAGTGGACAGACATGTGAGGGGTGGGTGCAGAGGACTCCCAGCAGTTGACAGACATGTGAGGGGTGGCTGCAGAGGACTCCCAGCAGTGCCCTGCAATATGAGGTGTGGGTGCATTTCACTACTAGCAGTGGACAGACATGTGAGGGGTGGGTGCAGAGGACTCCCAGCAGTGGACAGACATGTGAGGGGTGGGTGCAGAGGACTCCCAGCAGTGGCTTGCAATATGAGTGGTGGGTGCATATCACTCCGAGCAGTGGACAGACATATGAGGGGTGGGTGCTGAGGACTCCCAGCAGTGGACAGACATGTGAGGGGTGGGTGCAGAGGACTCCCAGCAGCGGACAGACATGTGAAGGGTGGGTGTAGAGGAGTCCCAGCAGTGGACAGACATGTGAGTGGTGGGCGCAGAGGACTCCCAGCTTTGGCGTGCAATATGAGTGGTGGGTGCATATCACTCCCAGCAGTGGACACACATGTGAGGGGTGGGTGCAGAGGACTCCCAGCAGTGGACAGACATGTGAGGGGTGGCTGCAGAGGACTCCCAGCAGTGCCCTGCAATATGAGGTGTGGGTGCATATCACTACCAGCAGTGGACAGACATGTGAGGGGTGGGTGCAGAGGACTCCCAGCAGTGGCCTGCAATATGAGTGGTTGGTGCATATCACTCCCAGCAGTGGACAGACATGTGAGGGGTGGGTGCAGAGGACTCCCAGCAGTGGACAGACATGTGAGGGGTGGGTGCAGAGGACTCCCAGCAGTGGACAGACATGTGAGGGGTGGGTGCAGAGGAGTCCCAGCAGTGGACAGACATGTGAGGGGTGGGTGCAGAGGACTCCCAGCAGTGGCCTGCAATATGAGTGGTGGGTGCATATCACTCCCAGCAGTGGACACACATGTGAGGGGTGGGTGCAGAGGACTCCCAGCAGTGGACAGACATGTGAGGGGTGGCTGCAGAGGACTCCCAGCAATGCCCTGCAATATGAGGTGTGGGTGCATATCACTACCAGCAGTGGACAGACATGTGAGGGGTGGGTGCAGAGGACTCCCAGCAGTGGACAGACATGTGAGGGGTGGCTGCAGAGGACTCCCAGCAGTGGCCTGCAATATGAGTGGTTGGTGCATATCACTCCCAGCAGTGGACAGACATGTGAGGGGTGGGTGCAGAGGACTCCCAGCAGTGGACAGACATGTGAGGGGTGGCTGCAGAGGACTCCCAGCAGTGGACAGACATGTGAGGGGTGGGTGCAGAGGACTCCCAGCAGTGGCCTGCAATATGAGGGGTGGGTGCATATCACTCCCAGCAGTGGATAGACATGTGAGTGGTGGGTGCCGAGGACTCCCAGCAGTGGACAGACATATGAGGGGTGGGTGCAGAGGATTCTCAGCAGATGACAGACATGTGAGGGGTGGGTGCAGAGGACTCCCAGCAGTGGAAAGACATGTGAGGGGTGGGTGCAGAGGACTCCCAGCAGTGGCTTGCAATATGAGTGGTGGGTGCATATCACTCCCAGCAGTGGACAGACATGTGAGGGGTGGGTGCTGAGGACTCCCAGCAGTGGACAGACATGTGAGGGGTGGGTGCAGAGGACTCCCAGCAGTGGCCTGCAATATGAGTGGTGGGTGCATATCACTCCCAGCAGTGGACAGACATGTGAGGGGTGGGTGCAGAGGACTCCCAGCAGTGGACAGACATGTGAGGGGTGGGTGCAGAGAACTCCCAGCAGTGGACAGACGTGAGGGGTGGGTGCAGAGGACTCCCAGCAGTGGAAAGACATGCGAGTGGTGGGTGCAGAGGACTCCCAGCAGTGGACAGACATGTGAGGGGTGGGTGCACAGGACTCCCAGCAGTGGACAGACATGTGAGGGATGGGTGCAGAGGACTCCCAGCAGTGTACAGACATGTGAGCGGTGGGTGCAGAGGAATCCCAGCAGTGGACAGACATGTTTGGGGTGGCTGCGGAGGACTCCCAGCAGTGCCCTGCAATATGAGGTGTGGGTGCATTTCACTACCAGCAGTGGACAGACGTGTGAGGGGTGGGTGCAGAGGACTCCCAGCAGTGGACAGACATGTGAGGGGTGGGTGCAGAGGACTCCCAGCAGTGGCTTGCAATATGAGTGGTGGGTGCATATCACTCCCAGCAGTGGACAGACATGTGAGGGGTGGGTGCTGAGGACTCCCAGCAGTGGACAGACATGTGAGGGGTGGGTGCAGAGGACTCCCAGCAGTGGACAGACATGTGAGGGGTGGGTGCAGAGGAGTCCCAGCAGTGGACAGACATGTGAGGGGTGGGCGCAGAGGACTCCCAGCAGTGGCCTGCAATATGAGTGGTGGGAGCATATCACTCCCAGCAGTGGACACACATGTGAGGGGTGGGTGCAGCGGACTCCCAGCAGTGGACAGACATGTGAGGGGTGGCTGCAGAGGACTCCCAGCAGTGCTCTGCAATATGAGGTGTGGGTGCATATCACTACCAGCAGTGGACAGACATGTGAGGGGTGGGTGCAGAGGACTCCCAGCAGTGGACAGACATGTGAGGGGTGGCTGCAGAGGACTCCCAGCAGTGCCCTGAAATATGAGGTGTGGGTGCATATCACTACCAGCAGTGGACAGACATGTGAGGGGTGGGTGCAGAGGACTCCCAGCAGTGGACAGACATGTGAGGGGTGGCTGCAGAGGACTCCCAGCAGTGGACAGATATGTGAGGGGTGGCTGCAGAGGACTCCCAGCAGTGGCCTGCAATATGAGTGGTTGGTGCATATCACTCCCAGCAGTGAACAGACATGTGAGGGGTGGGTGCAGAGGACTCCCAGCAGTGGACAGACATGTGAGGGGTGGCTGCAGAGGACTCCCAGCAGTGGACAGACATGTGAGGGGTGGCTGCAGAGGACTCCCAGCAGTGGCCTGCAATATGAGTGGTTGGTGCATATCACTCCCAGCAGTGGACAGACATGTGAGGGGTGCGTGCAGAGGATTCCCAGCAGTAGCCTGCAATATGAGGGGTGGGTGCATATCACTCCCAGCAGTGGACAGACATGTGAGGGAAAGGTGCAGAGGACTCCCAGCAGTGGACAGACATGTGAGGGGTGGGTGCAGAGGACTCCCAGCAGTGGACAGACATGTGAGGGGTGGCTGCAGAGGACTCCCAGCAGTGCCCTGCAATATGAGGTGTGGGTGCATTTCACTACCAGCAGTGGACAGACATGTGAGGGGTGGGTGCAGAGGACTCCCAGCAGTGGACAGACATGTGAGGGGTGGGTGCAGAGCTCTCCCAGCAGTGGCTTGCAATATGAGTGGTGGGTGCATATCACTCCCAGCAGTGGACAGACATGTGAGGGGTGGGTGCTGAGGACTCCCAGCAGTGGACAGACATGTGAGTGGTGGGTGCAGAGGACTCCCAGCAGTGGACAGACATGTGAGGGGTGGGTGCAGAGGAGTCCCAGCAGTGGACAGACATGTGAGGGGTGGGTGCAGAGGACTCCCAGCAGTGGCAGGCAATATGAGTGGTGGGTGCATATCACTCCCAGCAGTGGACACACATGTGAGGGGTGGGTGCAGAGGACTCCCAGCAGTGGACAGACATGTGAGGGGTGGCTGCAGAGGACTCGCAGCAATGCCCTGCAATATGAGGTGTGGGTGCATATCACTACCAGCAGTGGACAGACATGTGAGGGGTGGGTGCAGAGGACTCCCAGCAGTGGACAGACATGTGAGGGGTGGCTGCAGAGGACTCCCAGCAGTGCCCTGAAATATGAGGTGTGGGTGCATATCACTACCAGCAGTGGACAGACATGTGAGGGGTGGGTGCAGAGGACTCCCAGCAGTGGACAGACATGTGAGGGGTGGCTGCAGAGGACTCCCAGCAGTGGACAGACATGTGAGGGGTGGCTGCAGAGGACTCCCAGCAGTGGCCTGCAATATGAGTGGTTGGTGCATATCACTCCCAGCAGTGGACAGACAGGTGAGGGGTGGGTGCAGAGGACTCCCAGCAGTGGACAGACATGTGAGGGGTGGCTGCAGAGGACTCCCAGCAGTGGACAGACATGTGAGGGGTGGGTGCAGAGGACTCCCAGCAGTGGCCTGCAATATGAGGGGTGGGTGCATATCACTCCCAGCAGTGGACAGACATGTGAGTGGTGGGTGCAGAGGACTCCCAGCAGTGGACAGACATATGAGGGGTGGGTGCAGAGGATTCTCAGCAGTGGACAGACATGTGAGGGGTGGGTGCAGAGGACTCCCAGCAGTGGAAAGACATGTGAGGGGTGGGTGCAGAGGACTCCCAGCAGTGGCTTGCAATATGAGTGGTGGGTGCATATCACTCCCAGCAGTGGACAGACATGTGAGGGGTGGGTGCTGAGGACTCCCAGCAGTGGACAGACATGTGAGGGGTGGGTGCAGAGGACTCCCAGCAGTGGACAGACATGTGAGGGGTGGGTGCAGAGGACTCCCAGCAGTGGACAGACATGTGAGGGGTGGGTGCAGAGGACTCCCAGCAGTGGCCTGCAATATGAGTGGTGGGTGCATATCACTCCCAGCAGTGGACACTCATGTGAGGGGTGGGTGCAGAGGACTCCCAGCAGTGGACAGACATGTGAGGGGTGGCTGCAGAGGACTCCCAGCAGTGCCCTGCAATATGAGGTGTGGGTGCATATCACTACCAGCAGTGGACAGACAGGTGAGGGGTGGGTGCAGAGGACTCCCAGCAGTGGACAGACATGTGAGAGGTGGCTGCAGAGGACTCCCAGCAGTGGACAGACATGTGAGGGGTGGCTGCAGAGGACTCCCAGCAGTGGCCTGCAATATGAGTGGTGGGTGCATATCACTTCCAGCAGTGGACAGATATGTGAGGGGTGGGTGCAGAGGACTCCAAGCAGTGGACAGACATGTGAGGGGTGGCTGCAGAGGACTCCCAGCAGTGGACAGACATGTGAGGGGTGGGTGCAGAGGACTCCCAGCAGTGGCCTGCAATATGAAGGGTGGGTGCATATCACTCCCAGCAGTGGACAGACATGTGAGTGGTGGGTGCAGAGGACTCCCAGCAGTGGACAGCCATATGAGGGGTGGGTGCAGAGGACTCCCAGCAGTGGACAGACATGTGAGGGGTGGGTGCATATCACTCCCAGCAGTGGACAGACATGTGAGGGGTGGGTGCAGATGACTCCCAGCAGTGGACAGACATGTGAGGGGTTGATGCAGAGGACTCCCAGCTGTGGCCTGCAATATGAGTGGTGGGTGCATATATCTACCAGTAGTGGACAGACATGTGAGGGGTGGGTGCTGAGGACTCCCAGCAGTGGACAGACATGTGAGTGGTGGGTGCATATCACTCCCAGCAGTGAACAGACATGTGAGGGGTGGGTGCAGATGACTCCCATCAGTGGACAGACATGTGAAGGGTGGCTGCAGAGGATTCCCAGCAGTGGACAGACATGTGAGGGGTGGGTGCAGAGGACTCCCAGCAGTGGCCTGCAATATGAGTGGTGGGTGCATATCACTCCCAGCAGTGGACAGACATGTGAGGGGTGGGTGCAGAGGACTCCCAGCAGTGGACAGACATGTGAGGGGTGGGTGCAGAGAACTCCCAGCAGTGGACAGACGTGAGGGGTGGGTGCAGAGGACTCCCAGCAGTGGAAAGACATGCGAGTGGTGGGTGCAGAGGACTCCCAGCAGTGGACAGACATATGAGGGGTGGGTGCAGAGGACTCCCAGCAGTGGACAGACATGTAAGGGGTGGGTGCATATCACTCCCAGCAGTGGACTGACATGTAAGGGGTGGGTGCAGAGGACTCCCAGCAGTGGACAGACATGTGAGGGGTGGGTGCAGATGGCTCCCAGCAGTGGACAGACATGTGAGGGGTGGGTGCAGAGGACTCCCAGCAGTGGACAGACATGTGAGGGGTGGGTGCAGAGGACTCCCAGCAGTGGCTTGCAATATGAGTGGTGGGTGCATATCACTCCCAGCAGTGGACAGACATGTGAGGGGTGGGTGCTGAGGACTCCCAGCAGTGGACAGACATGTGAGTGGTGGGTGCAGAGGACTCCCAGCAGTGGACAGACATGTGAGGGGTGGGTGCAGAGGACTCCCAGCAGTGGACAGACATGTGAGGGGTGGGTGCAGAGGACTCCCAGCAGTGGCCTGCAATATGAGTGGTGGGTGCATATCACTCCCAGCAGTGGACACACATGTGAGGGGTGGGTGCAGAGGACTCCCAGCAGTGGACAGACATGTGAGGGGTGGCTGCAGAGGACTCCCAGCAATGCCCTGCAATATGAGGTGTGGGTGCATATCACTACCAGCAGTGGACAGACATGTGAGGGGTGGGTGCAGAGGACTCCCAGCAGTGGACAGACATGTGAGGGGTGGCTGCAGAGGACTCCCAGCAGTGCCCTGAAATATGAGGTGTGGGTGCATATCACTACCAGCAGTGGACAGACATGTGAGGGGTGGGTGCAGAGGACTCCCAGCAGTGGACAGACATGTGAGGGGTGGGTGCAGATGACTCCCAGCAGTGGACAGACATGTGAGGGGTTGATGCAGAGGACTCCCAGCTGTGGCCTGCAATATGAGTGGTGGGTGCATATATCTACCAGTAGTGGACAGACATGTGAGGGGTGGGTGCTGAGGACTCCCAGCAGTGGACAGACATGTGAGTGGTGGGTGCATATCACTCCCAGCAGTGAACAGACATGTGAGGGGTGGGTGCAGATGACTCCCATCAGTGGACAGACATGTGAAGGGTGGCTGCAGAGGACTCCCAGCAGTGGACAGACATGTGAGGGGTGGGTGCAGAGGACTCCCAGCAGTGGCCTGCAATATGAGTGGTGGGTGCATATCACTCCCAGCAGTGGACAGACATGTGAGGGGTGGGTGCAGAGGACTCCCAGCAGTGGACAGACATGTGAGGGGTGGGTGCAGAGAACTCCCAGCAGTGGACAGACGTGAGGGGTGGGTGCAGAGGACTCCCAGCAGTGGAAAGACATGCGAGTGGTGGGTGCAGAGGACTCCCAGCAGTGGACAGACATATGAGGGGTGGGTGCAGAGGACTCCCAGCAGTGGACAGACATGTAAGGGGTGGGTGCATATCACTCCCAGCAGTGGACTGACATGTAAGGGGTGGGTGCAGAGGACTCCCAGCAGTGGACAGACATGTGAGGGGTGGGTGCAGATGGCTCCCAGCAGTGGACAGACATGTGAGGGGTGGGTGCAGAGGACTCCCAGCAGTGGACAGACATGTGAGGGGTGGGTGCAGAGGACTCCCAGCAGTGGCTTGCAATATGAGTGGTGGGTGCATATCACTCCCAGCAGTGGACAGACATGTGAGGGGTGGGTGCTGAGGACTCCCAGCAGTGGACAGACATGTGAGTGGTGGGTGCAGAGGACTCCCAGCAGTGGACAGACATGTGAGGGGTGGGTGCAGAGGACTCCCAGCAGTGGACAGACATGTGAGGGGTGGGTGCAGAGGACTCCCAGCAGTGGCCTGCAATATGAGTGGTGGGTGCATATCACTCCCAGCAGTGGACACACATGTGAGGGGTGGGTGCAGAGGACTCCCAGCAGTGGACAGACATGTGAGGGGTGGCTGCAGAGGACTCCCAGCAATGCCCTGCAATATGAGGTGTGGGTGCATATCACTACCAGCAGTGGACAGACATGTGAGGGGTGGGTGCAGAGGACTCCCAGCAGTGGACAGACATGTGAGGGGTGGCTGCAGAGGACTCCCAGCAGTGGAAAGACATGTGAGGGGTGGGTGCAGAGGACTCCCAGCAGTGGCTTGCAATATGAGTGGTGGGTGCATATCACTCCCAGCAGTGGACAGACATGTGAGGGGTGGCTGCAGAGGACTCCCAGCAGTGGACAGACATGTGAGGGGTGGCTGCAGAGGACTCCCAGCAGTGGCCTGCAATATGAGTGGTGGGTGCATATCACTTCCAGCAGTGGACAGATATGTGAGGGGTGGGTGCAGAGGACTCCAAGCAGTGGACAGACATGTGAGGGGTGGCTGCAGAGGACTCCCAGCAGTGGAAAGACATGTGAGGGGTGGCTGCAGAGGACTCCCAGCAGTGGCCTGCAATATGAGTGGTTGGTGCATATCACTCCCAGCAGTGGACAGACATGTGAGGGGTGGGTGCAGAGGACTCCCAGCAGTGGACAGACATGTGAGGGGTGGCTGCAGAGGACTCCCAGCAATGCCCTGCAATATGAGGTGTGGGTGCATATCACTACCAGCAGTGGACAGACATGTGAGGGGTGGGTGCAGAGGACTCCCAGCAGTGGACAGACATGTGAGGGGAGGCTGCAGAGGACTCCCAGCAGTGCCCTGAAATATGAGGTGTGGGTGCATATCACTACCAGCAGTGGACAGACATGTGAGGGGTGGGTGCAGAGGACTCCCAGCAGTGAACAGACATGTGAGGGGTGGCTGCAGAGGACTCCCAGCAGTGGAAAGACATGTGAGGGGTGGCTGCAGAGGACTCCCAGCAGTGGCCTGCAATATGAGTGGTTGGTGCATATCACTCCCAGCAGTGGACAGACATGTGAGGGGTGGGTGCAGAGGACTCCCAGCAGTGGACAGACATGTGAGGGGTGGCTGCAGAGGACTCCCAGCAGTGGACAGACATGTGAGGGGTGGGTGCAGAGGACTCCCAGCAGTGGCCTGCAACATGAGGGGTGGGTGCATATCACTCCCAGCAGAGGACAGACATGTGAGTGGTGGGTGCAGAGGACTCCCAGCAGTGGACAGACATATGAGGGGTGGGTGCAGAGGATTCTCAGCAGTGGACAGACATGTGAGGGGTGGGTGCAGAGGACTCCCAGCAGTGGAAAGACATGTGAGGGGTGGGTGCAGAGGACTCCCAGCAGTGGCTTGCAATATGAGTGGTGGGTGCATATCACTCCCAGCAGTGGACAGACATGTGAGGGGTGGCTGCAGAGGACTCCCAGCAGTGGACAGACATGTGAGGGGTGGCTGCAGAGGACTCCCAGCAGTGGCCTGCAATATGAGTGGTGGGTGCATATCACTTCCAGCAGTGGACAGATATGTGAGGGGTGGGTGCAGAGGACTCCAAGCAGTGGACAGACATGTGAGGGGTGGCTGCAGAGGACTCCCAGCAGTGGACAGACATGTGAGGGGTGGGTGCAGAGGACTCCCAGCAGTGGCCTGCAATATGAAGGGTGGGTGCATATCACTCCCAGCAGTGGACAGACATGTGAGTGGTGGGTGCAGAGGACTCCCAGCAGTGGACAGACATGTGAGGGGTGGGTGCAGAGGACTCGCAGCAGTGGACAGACATGTGAGGGGTGGGTGCACAGGACTCCCAGCAGTGGACAGACATGTGAGGGATGGGTGCAGAGGACTGCCAGCAGTGGACAGACATGTGAGGGGTGGGTGCAGAGGACTCCCAGCAGTTGACAGACATGTGAGGGGTGGCTGCAGAGGACTCCCAGCAGTGCCCTGCAATATGAGGTGTGGGTGCATTTCACTACTAGCAGTGGACAGACATGTGAGGGGTGGGTGCAGAGGACTCCCAGCAGTGGACAGACATGTGAGGGGTGGGTGCAGAGGACCCCCAGCAGTGGCTTGCAATATGAGTGGTGGGTGCATATCACTCTGAGCAGTGGACAGACATGTGAGGGGTGGGTGCTGAGAACTCCCAGCAGTGGACAGACATGTGAGGGGTGGGTGCAGAGGACTTGCAGCAGTGGACAGACATGTGAGGGGTGGGTGCACAGGACTCCCAGCAGTGGACAGACATGTGAGGGGTGGGTGCTGAGAACTCCCAGCAGTGGACAGACATGTGAGGGGTGGGTGCAGAGGACTCGCAGCAGTGGACAGACATGTGAGGGGTGGGTGCACAGGACTCCCAGCAGTGGACAGACATGTGAGGGATGGGTGCAGAGGACTCCCAGCAGTGGACAGACATGTGAGGGGTGGGTGCAGAGGACTCCCAGCAGTTGACAGACATGTGAGGGGTGGCTGCAGAGGACTCCCAGCAGTGCCCTGCAATATGAGGTGTGGGTGCATTTCACTACTAGCAGTGGACAGACATGTGAGGGGTGGGTGCAGAGGACTCCCAGCAGTGGACAGACATGTGAGGGGTGGGTGCAGAGGACTCCCAGCAGTGGCTTGCAATATGAGTGGTGGGTGCATATCACTCCGAGCAGTGGACAGACATGTGAGGGGTGGGTGCTGAGGACTCCCAGCAGTGGACAGACATGTGAGGGGTGGGTGCAGAGGACTCCCAGCAGCGGACAGACATGTGAAGGGTGGGTGTAGAGGAGTCCCAGCAGTGGACAGACATGTGAGTGGTGGGCGCAGAGGACTCCCAGCTTTGGCGTGCAATATGAGTGGTGGGTGCATATCACTCCCAGCAGTGGACACACATGTGAGGGGTGGGTGCAGAGGACTCCCAGCAGTGGACAGACATGTGAGGGGTGGCTGCAGAGGACTCCCAGCAGTGCCCTGCAATATGAGGTGTGGGTGCATATCACTACCAGCAGTGGACAGACATGTGAGGGGTGGGTGCAGAGGACTCCCAGCAGTGGCCTGCAATATGAGTGGTTGGTGCATATCACTCCCAGCAGTGGACAGACATGTGAGGGGTGGGTGCAGAGGACTCCCAGCAGTGGACAGACATGTGAGGGGTGGGTGCAGAGGACTCCCAGCAGTGGACAGACATGTGAGGGGTGGGTGCAGAGGAGTCCCAGCAGTGGACAGACATGTGAGGGGTGGGTGCAGAGGACTCCCAGCAGTGGCCTGCAATATGAGTGGTGGGTGCATATCACTCCCAGCAGTGGACACACATGTGAGGGGTGGGTGCAGAGGACTCCCAGCAGTGGACAGACATGTGAGGGGTGGCTGCAGAGGACTCCCAGCAATGCCCTGCAATATGAGGTGTGGGTGCATATCACTACCAGCAGTGGACAGACATGTGAGGGGTGGGTGCAGAGGACTCCCAGCAGTGGACAGACATGTGAGGGGTGGCTGCAGAGGACTCCCAGCAGTGGCCTGCAATATGAGTGGTTGGTGCATATCACTCCCAGCAGTGGACAGACATGTGAGGGGTGGGTGCAGAGGACTCCCAGCAGTGGACAGACATGTGAGGGGTGGCTGCAGAGGACTCCCAGCAGTGGACAGACATGTGAGGGGTGGGTGCAGAGGACTCCCAGCAGTGGCCTGCAATATGAGGGGTGGGTGCATATCACTCCCAGCAGTGGATAGACATGTGAGTGGTGGGTGCCGAGGACTCCCAGCAGTGGACAGACATATGAGGGGTGGGTGCAGAGGATTCTCAGCAGATGACAGACATGTGAGGGGTGGGTGCAGAGGACTCCCAGCAGTGGAAAGACATGTGAGGGGTGGGTGCAGAGGACTCCCAGCAGTGGCTTGCAATATGAGTGGTGGGTGCATATCACTCCCAGCAGTGGACAGACATGTGAGGGGTGGGTGCTGAGGACTCCCAGCAGTGGACAGACATGTGAGGGGTGGGTGCAGAGGACTCCCAGCAGTGGCCTGCAATATGAGTGGTGGGTGCATATCACTCCCAGCAGTGGACAGACATGTGAGGGGTGGGTGCAGAGGACTCCCAGCAGTGGACAGACATGTGAGGGGTGGGTGCAGAGAACTCCCAGCAGTGGACAGACGTGAGGGGTGGGTGCAGAGGACTCCCAGCAGTGGAAAGACATGCGAGTGGTGGGTGCAGAGGACTCCCAGCAGTGGACAGACATATGAGGGGTGGGTGCAGAGGACTCCCAGCAGTGGACAGACATGTAAGGGGTGGGTGCATATCACTCCCAGCAGTGGACTGACATGTGAGGGGTGGGTGCAGAGGACTCCCAGCAGTGGACAGACATGTGAGGGGTGGGTGCAGATGGCTCCCAGCAGTGGACAGACATGTGAGGGGTGGGTGCAGAGGACTCCCAGCAGTGGACAGACATGTGAGGGGTGGGTGCAGAGGACTCCCGGCAGTGGCTTGCAATATGAGTGGTGGGTGCATATCACTCCCAGCAGTGGACAGACATGTGAGGGGTGGGTGCTGAGGACTCCCAGCAGTGGACAGACATGTGAGTGGTGGGTGCAGAGGAATCCCAGCAGTGGACAGACATGTGAGGGGTGGGTGCAGAGGACTCCCAGCAGTGGACAGACATGTGAGGGGTGGGTGCAGAGGACTCCCAGCAGTGGCCTGCAATATGAGTGGTGGGTGCATATCACTCCCAGCAGTGGACACACATGTGAGGGGTGGGTGCAGAGGACTCCCAGCAGTGGACAGACATGTGAGGGGTGGCTGCAGAGGACTCCCAGCAATGCCCTGCAATATGAGGTGTGGGTGCATATCACTACCAGCAGTGGACAGACATGTGAGGGGTGGGTGCAGAGGACTCCCAGCAGTGGACAGACATGTGAGGGGTGGCTGCAGAGGACTCCCAGCAGTGCCCTGAAATATGAGGTGTGGGTGCATATCACTACCAGCAGTGGACAGACATGTGAGGGGTGGGTGCAGAGGACTCCCAGCAGTGGACAGACATGTGAGGGGTGGCTGCAGAGGACTCCCAGCAGTGGACAGACATGTGAGGGGTGGCTGCAGAGGACTCCCAGCAGTGGCCTGCAATATGAGTGGTTGGTGCATATCACTCCCAGCAGTGGACAGACATGTGAGGGGTGGGTGCAGAGGACTCCCAGCAGTGGACAGACATGTGAGGGGTGGCTGCAGAGGACTCCCAGCAGTGGACAGACATGTGAGGGGTGGGTGCACAGTACTCCCAGCAGTGGCCTGCAATATGAGGGGTGGGTGCATATCACTCCCAGCAGAGGACAGACATGTGAGTGGTGGGTGCAGAGGACTCCCAGCAGTGGACAGACATATGAGGGGTGGGTGCATATCACTCCCAGCAGTGGACAGACATGTGAGGGGTGGCTGCAGAGGACTCCCAGCAGTGGACAGACATGTGAGGGGTGGCTGCAGAGGACTCCCAGCAGTGGCCTGCAATATGAGTGGTGGGTGCATATCACTTCCAGCAGTGGACAGATATGTGAGGGGTGGGTGCAGAGGACTCGCAGCAGTAGACAGACATGTGAGGGGTGGGTGCACAGGACTCCCAGCAGTGGACAGACATGTGAGGGATGGGTGCAGAGGACTCCCAGCAGTGGACAGACTTGTGAGGGGTGGCTGCAGAGGACTCCCAGCAGTGGACAGACATGTGAGGGGTGGCTGCAGAGGACTCCCAGCAGTGGCCTGCAATATGAGTGGTTGGTGCATATCACTCCCAGCAGTGGACAGACATGTGAGGGGTGGGTGCAGAGGACTCCCAGCAGTGGACAGACATGTGCGGGGTGGCTGCAGAGGACTCCCAGCAGTGGACAGACATGTGAGGGGTGGGTGCAGAGGACTCCCAGCAGTGGCCTGCAATATGAGGGGTGGGTGCATATCACTCCCAGCAGAGGACAGACATGTGAGTGGTGGGTGCAGAGGACTCCCAGCAGTGGACAGACATATGAGGGGTGGGTGCAGAGGATTCTCAGCAGTGGACAGACATGTGAGGGGTGGGTGCAGAGGACTCCCAGCAGTGGAAAGACATGTGAGGGGTGGGTGCAGAGGACTCCCAGCAGTGGCTTGCAATATGAGTGGTGGGTGCATATCACTCCCAGCAGTGGACAGACATGTGAGGGGTGGCTGCAGAGGACTCCCAGCAGTGGACAAACATGTGAGGGGTGGCTGCAGAGGACTCCCAGCAGTGGCCTGCAATATGAGTGGTGGGTGCATATCACTTCCAGCAGTGGACAGATATGTGAGGGGTGGGTGCAGAGGACTCCAAGCAGTGGACAGACATGTGAGGGGTGGCTGCAGAGGACTCCCAGCAGTGGACAGACATGTGAGGGGTGGGTGCAGAGGACTCCCAGCAGTGGCCTGCAATATGAAGGGTGGGTGCATATCACTCCCAGCAGTGGACAGACATGTGAGTGGTGGGTGCAGAGGACTCCCAGCAGTGGACAGACATGTGAGGGGTGGGTGCAGAGGACTCGCAGCAGTGGACAGACATGTGAGGGGTGGGTGCACAGGACTCCCAGCAGTGGACAGACATGTGAGGGATGGGTGCAGAGGACTCCCAGCAGTGGACAGACATGTGAGGGGTGGGTGCAGAGGACTCCCAGCAGTTGACAGACATGTGAGGGGTGGCTGCAGAGGACTCCCAGCAGTGCCCTGCAATATGAGGTGTGGGTGCATTTCACTACTAGCAGTGGACAGACATGTGAGGGGTGGGTGCAGAGGACTCCCAGCAGTGGACAGACATGTGAGGGGTGGGTGCAGAGGACCCCCAGCAGTGGCTTGCAATATGAGTGGTGGGTGCATATCACTCTGAGCAGTGGACAGACATGTGAGGGGTGGGTGCTGAGAACTCCCAGCAGTGGACAGACATGTGAGGGGTGGGTGCAGAGGACTTGCAGCAGTGGACAGACATGTGAGGGGTGGGTGCACAGGACTCCCAGCAGTGGACAGACATGTGAGGGGTGGGTGCTGAGAACTCCCAGCAGTGGACAGACATGTGAGGGGTGGGTGCAGAGGACTCGCAGCAGTGGACAGACATGTGAGGGGTGGGTGCACAGGACTCCCAGCAGTGGACAGACATGTGAGGGATGGGTGCAGAGGACTCCCAGCAGTGGACAGACATGTGAGGGGTGGGTGCAGAGGACTCCCAGCAGTTGACAGACATGTGAGGGGTGGCTGCAGAGGACTCCCAGCAGTGCCCTGCAATATGAGGTGTGGGTGCATTTCACTACTAGCAGTGGACAGACATGTGAGGGGTGGGTGCAGAGGACTCCCAGCAGTGGACAGACATGTGAGGGGTGGGTGCAGAGGACTCCCAGCAGTGGCTTGCAATATGAGTGGTGGGTGCATATCACTCCGAGCAGTGGACAGACATGTGAGGGGTGGGTGCTGAGGACTCCCAGCAGTGGACAGACATGTGAGGGGTGGGTGCAGAGGACTCCCAGCAGCGGACAGACATGTGAAGGGTGGGTGCAGAGGAGTCCCAGCAGTGGACAGACATGTGAGTGGTGGGCGCAGAGGACTCCCAGCAGTGGCGTGCAATATGAGTGGTGGGTGCATATCACTCCCAGCAGTGGACACACATGTGAGGGGTGGGTGCAGAGGACTCCCAGCAGTGGACAGACATGTGAGGGGTGGCTGCAGAGGACTCCCAGCAGTGCCCTGCAATATGAGGTGTGGGTGCATATCACTACCAGCAGTGGACAGACATGTGAGGGGTGGGTGCAGAGGACTCCCAGCAGTGGCCTGCAATATGAGTGGTTGGTGCATATCACTCCCAGCAGTGGACAGACATGTGAGGGGTGGGTGCAGAGGACTCCCAGCAGTGGACAGACATGTGAGGGGTGGGTGCAGAGGACTCCCAGCAGTGGACAGACATGTGAGGGGTGGGTGCAGAGGAGTCCCAGCAGTGGACAGACATGTGAGGGGTGGGTGCAGAGGACTCCCAGCAGTGGCCTGCAATATGAGTGGTGGGTGCATATCACTCCCAGCAGTGGACACACATGTGAGGGGTGGGTGCAGAGGACTCCCAGCAGTGGACAGACATGTGAGGGGTGGCTGCAGAGGACTCCCAGCAATGCCCTGCAATATGAGGTGTGGGTGCATATCACTACCAGCAGTGGACAGACATGTGAGGGGTGGGTGCAGAGGACTCCCAGCAGTGGACAGACATGTGAGGGGTGGCTGCAGAGGACTCCCAGCAGTGGCCTGCAATATGAGTGGTTGGTGCATATCACTCCCAGCAGTGGACAGACATGTGAGGGGTGGGTGCAGAGGACTCCCAGCAGTGGACAGACATGTGAGGGGTGGCTGCAGAGGACTCCCAGCAGTGGACAGACATGTGAGGGGTGGGTGCAGAGGACTCCCAGCAGTGGCCTGCAATATGAGGGGTGGGTGCATATCACTCCCAGCAGTGGATAGACATGTGAGTGGTGGGTGCCGAGGACTCCCAGCAGTGGACAGACATATGAGGGGTGGGTGCAGAGGATTCTCAGCAGATGACAGACATGTGAGGGGTGGGTGCAGAGGACTCCCAGCAGTGGAAAGACATGTGAGGGGTGGGTGCAGAGGACTCCCAGCAGTGGCTTGCAATATGAGTGGTGGGTGCATATCACTCCCAGCAGTGGACAGACATGTGAGGGGTGGGCGCTGAGGACTCCCAGCAGTGGACAGACATGTGAGGGGTGGGTGCAGAGGACTCCCAGCAGTGGCCTGCAATATGAGTGGTGGGTGCATATCACTCCCAGCAGTGGACAGACATGTGAGGGGTGGGTGCAGAGGACTCCCAGCAGTGGACAGACATGTGAGGGGTGGGTGCAGAGAACTCCCAGCAGTGGACAGACATGAGGGGTGGGTGCAGAGGACTCCCAGCAGTGGAAAGACATGCGAGTGGTGGGTGCAGAGGACTCCCAGCAGTGGACAGACATATGAGGGGTGGGTGCAGAGGACTCCCAGCAGTGGACAGACATGTAAGGGGTGGGTGCATATCACTCCCAGCAGTGGACTGACATGTGAGGGGTGGGTGCAGAGGACTCCCAGCAGTGGACAGACATGTGAGGGGTGGGTGCAGATGGCTCCCAGCAGTGGACAGACATGTGAGGGGTGGGTGCAGAGGACTCCCAGCAGTGGACAGACATGTGAGGGGTGGGTGCAGAGGACTCCCGGCAGTGGCTTGCAATATGAGTGGTGGGTGCATATCACTCCCAGCAGTGGACAGACATGTGAGGGGTGGGTGCTGAGGACTCCCAGCAGTGGACAGACATGTGAGTGGTGGGTGCAGAGGAATCCCAGCAGTGGACAGACATGTGAGGGGTGGGTGCAGAGGACTCCCAGCAGTGGACAGACATGTGAGGGGTGGGTGCAGAGGACTCCCAGCAGTGGCCTGCAATATGAGTGGTGGGTGCATATCACTCCCAGCAGTGGACACACATGTGAGGGGTGGGTGCAGAGGACTCCCAGCAGTGGACAGACATGTGAGGGGTGGCTGCAGAGGACTCCCAGCAATGCCCTGCAATATGAGGTGTGGGTGCATATCACTACCAGCAGTGGACAGACATGTGAGGGGTGGGTGCAGAGGACTCCCAGCAGTGGACAGACATGTGAGGGGTGGCTGCAGAGGACTCCCAGCAGTGCCCTGAAATATGAGGTGTGGGTGCATATCACTACCAGCAGTGGACAGACATGTGAGGGGTGGGTGCAGAGGACTCCCAGCAGTGGACAGACATGTGAGGGGTGGCTGCAGAGGACTCCCAGCAGTGGACAGACATGTGAGGGGTGGCTGCAGAGGACTCCCAGCAGTGGCCTGCAATATGAGTGGTTGGTGCATATCACTCCCAGCAGTGGACAGACATGTGAGGGGTGGGTGCAGAGGACTCCCAGCAGTGGACAGACATGTGAGGGGTGGCTGCAGAGGACTCCCAGCAGTGGACAGACATGTGAGGGGTGGGTGCAGAGGACTCCCAGCAGTGGCCTGCAATATGAGGGGTGGGTGCATATCACTCCCAGCAGAGGACAGACATGTGAGTGGTGGGTGCAGAGGACTCCCAGCAGTGGACAGACATATGAGGGGTGGGTGCATATCACTCCCAGCAGTGGACAGACATGTGAGGGGTGGCTGCAGAGGACTCCCAGCAGTGGACAGACATGTGAGGGGTGGCTGCAGAGGACTCCCAGCAGTGGCCTGCAATATGAGTGGTGGGTGCATATCACTTCCAGCAGTGGACAGATATGTGAGGGGTGGGTGCAGAGGACTCGCAGCAGTGGACAGACATGTGAAGGGTGGGTGCACAGGACTCCCAGCAGTGGACAGACATGTGAGGGATGGGTGCAGAGGACTCCCAGCAGTGGACAGACATGTGAGGGGTGGCTGCAGAGGACTCCCAGCAGTGGACAGACATGTGAGGGGTGGCTGCAGAGGACTCCCAGCAGTGGCCTGCAATATGAGTGGTTGGTGCATATCACTCCCAGCAGTGGACAGACATGTGAGGGGTGGGTGCAGAGGACTCCCAGCAGTGGACAGACATGTGAGGGGTGGCTGCAGAGGACTCCCAGCAGTGGACAGACATGTGAGGGGTGGGTGCAGAGGACTCCCAGCAGTGGCCTGCAATATGAGGGGTGGGTGCATATCACTCCCAGCAGAGGACAGACATGTGAGTGGTGGGTGCAGAGGACTCCCAGCAGTGGACAGACATATGAGGGGTGGGTGCATATCACTCCCAGCAGTGGACAGACATGTGAGGGGTGGCTGCAGAGGACTCCCAGCAGTGGACAGACATGTGAGGGGTGGCTGCAGAGGACTCCCAGCAGTGGCCTGCAATATGAGTGGTGGGTGCATATCACTTCCAGCAGTGGACAGATATGTGAGGGGTGGGTGCAGAGGACTCGCAGCAGTGGACAGACATGTGAGGGGTGGGTGCACAGGACTCCCAGCAGTGGACAGACATGTGAGGGATGGGTGCAGAGGACTCCCAGCAGTGGACAGACATGTGAGGGGTGGGTGCAGAGGACTCCCAGCAGTGGACAGACATGTGAGGGGTGGGTGCAGAGGACTCGCAGCAGTGGACAGACATGTGAGGGGTGGGTGCACAGGACTCCCAGCAGTGGACAGACATGTGAGGGATGGGTGCAGAGGGCTCCCAGCAGTGGACAGACATGTGAGGGGTGGGTGCAGAGGACTCCCAGCAGTTGACAGACATGTGAGGGGTGGCTGCAGAGGACTCCCAGCAGTGCCCTGCAATATGAGGTGTGGGTGCATTTCACTACTAGCAGTGGGCAGACATGTGAGGGGTGGGTGCAGAGGACTCCCAGCAGTGGACAGACATGTGAGGGGTGGGTGCAGAGGACCCCCAGCAGTGGCTTGCAATATGAGTGGTGGGTGCATATCACTCTGAGCAGTGGACAGACATGTGAGGGGTGGGTGCTGAGAACTCCCAGCAGTGGACAGACATGTGAGGGGTGGGTGCAGAGGACTTGCAGCAGTGGACAGACATGTGAGGGGTGGGTGCACAGGACTCCCAGCAGTGGACAGACATGTGAGGGGTGGGTGCTGAGAACTCCCAGCAGTGGACAGACATGTGAGGGGTGGGTGCAGGGGACTCGCAGCAGTGGACAGACATGTATGGGGTGGGTGCACAGGACTCCCAGCAGTGGACAGACATGTGAGGGATGGGTGCAGAGGACTCCCAGCAGTGGACAGACATGTGAGGGGTGGGTGCAGAGGACTCCCAGCAGTTGACAGACATGTGAGGGGTGGCTGCAGAGGACTCCCAGCAGTGCCCTGCAATATGAGGTGTGGGTGCATTTCACTACTAGCAGTGGACAGACATGTGAGGGGTGGGTGCAGAGGACTCCCAGCAGTGGACAGACATGTGAGGGGTGGGTGCAGAGGACTCCCAGCAGTGGCTTGCAATATGAGTGGTGGGTGCATATCACTCCGAGCAGTGGACAGACATGTGAGGGGTGGGTGCTGAGGACTCCCAGCAGTGGACAGACATGTGAGGGGTGGGTGCAGAGGACTCCCAGCAGCGGACAGACATGTGAAGGGTGGGTGCAGAGGAGTCCCAGCAGTGGACAGACATGTGAGGGGTGGGCGCAGAGGACTCCCAGCAGTGGCGTGCAATATGAGTGGTGGGTGCATATCACTCCCAGCAGTGGAAACACATGTGAGGGGTGGGTGCAGAGGACTCCCAGCAGTGGACAGACATGTGAGGGGTGGCTGCAGAGGACTCCCAGCAGTGCCCTGCAATATGAGGTGTGGGTGCATATCACTACCAGCAGTGGACAGACATGTGAGGGGTGGGTGCAGAGGACTCCCAGCGGTGGCCTGCAATATGAGTGGTTGGTGCATATCACTCCCAGCAGTGGACAGACATGTGAGGGGTGGGTGCAGAGGACTCCCAGCAGTGGACAGACATGTGAGGGGTGGGTGCAGAGGACTCCCAGCAGTGGACAGACATGTGAGGGGTGGGTGCAGAGGAGTCCCAGCAGTGGACAGACATGTGAGGGGTGGGTGCAGAGGACTCCCAGCAGTGGCCTGCAATATGAGTGGTGGGTGCATATCACTCCCAGCAGTGGACACATATGTGAGGGGTGGGTGCAGAGGACTCCCAGCAGTGGACAGACATGTGAGGGGTGGCTGCAGAGGACTCCCAGCAATGCCCTGCAATATGAGGTGTGGGTGCATATCACTACCAGCAGTGGACAGACATGTGAGGGGTGGGTGCAGAGGACTCCCAGCAGTGGACAGACATGTGAGGGGTGGCTGCAGAGGACTCCCAGCAGTGGCCTGCAATATGAGTGGTTGGTGCATATCACTCCCAGCAGTGGACAGACATGTGAGGGGTGGGTGCAGAGGACTCCCAGCAGTGGACAGACATGTGAAGGGTGGCTGCAGAGGACTCCCAGCAGTGGACAGACATGTGAGGGGTGGGTGCAGAGGACTCCCAGCAGTGGCCTGCAATATGAGGGGTGGGTGCATATCACTCCCAGCAGTGGATAGACATGTGAGTGGTGGGTGCCGAGGACTCCCAGCAGTGGACAGACATATGAGGGGTGGGTGCAGAGGATTCTCAGCAGATGACAGACATGTGAGGGGTGGGTGCAGAGGACTCCCAGCAGTGGAAAGACATGTGAGGGGTGGGTGCAGAGGACTCCCAGCAGTGGCTTGCAATATGAGTGGTGGGTGCATATATCTACCAGTAGTGGACAGACATGTGAGGGGTGGGTGCTGAGGACTCCCAGCAGTGGACAGACATGTGAGTGGTGGGTGCATATCACTCCCAGCAGTGAACAGACATGTGAGGGGTGGGTGCAGATGACTCCCATCAGTGGACAGACATGTGAAGGGTGGCTGCAGAGGACTCCCAGCAGTGGACAGACATGTGAGGGGTGGGTGCAGAGGACTCCCAGCAGTGGCCTGCAATATGAGTGGTGGGTGCATATCACTCCCAGCAGTGGACAGACATGTGAGGGGTGGGTGCAGAGGACTCCCAGCAGTGGACAGACATGTGAGGGGTGGGTGCAGAGAACTCCCAGCAGTGGACAGACGTGAGGGGTGGGTGCAGAGGACTCCCAGCAGTGGAAAGGCATGCGAGTGGTGGGTGCAGAGGACTCCCAGCAGTGGACAGACATATGAGGGGTGGGTGCAGAGGACTCCCAGCAGTGGACAGACATGTAAGGGGTGGGTGCATATCACTCCCAGCAGTGGACTGACATGTAAGGGGTGGGTGCAGAGGACTCCCAGCAGTGGACAGACATGTGAGGGGTGGGTGCAGATGGCTCCCAGCAGTGGACAGACATGTGAGGGGTGGGTGCAGAGGACTCCCAGCAGTGGACAGACATGTGAGGGGTGGGTGCAGAGGACTCCCAGCAGTGGCTTGCAATATGAGTGGTGGGTGCATATCACTCCCAGCAGTGGACAGACATGTGAGGGGTGGGTGCTGAGGACTCCCAGCAGTGGACAGACATGTGAGTGGTGGGTGCAGAGGACTCCCAGCAGTGGACAGACATGTGAGGGGTGGGTGCAGAGGACTCCCAGCAGTGGACAGACATGTGAGGGGTGGGTGCAGAGGACTCCCAGCAGTGGCCTGCAATATGAGTGGTGGGTGCATATCACTCCCAGCAGTGGACACACATGTGAGGGGTGGGTGCAGAGGACTCCCAGCAGTGGACAGACATGTGAGGGGTGGCTGCAGAGGACTCCCAGCAATGCCCTGCAATATGAGGTGTGGGTGCATATCACTACCAGCAGTGGACAGACATGTGAGGGGTGGGTGCAGAGGACTCCCAGCAGTGGACAGACATGTGAGGGGTGGCTGCAGAGGACTCCCAGCAGTGCCCTGAAATATGAGGTGTGGGTGCATATCACTACCAGCAGTGGACAGACATGTGAGGGGTGGGTGCAGAGGACTCCCAGCAGTGGACAGACATGTGAGGGGTGGCTGCAGAGGACTCCCAGCAGTGGACAGACATGTGAGGGGTGGCTGCAGAGGACTCCCAGCAGTGGCCTGCAATATGAGTGGTTGGTGCATATCACTCCCAGCAGTGGACAGACATGTGAGGGGTGGGTGCAGAGGACTCCCAGCAGTGGACAGACATGTGAGGGGTGGCTGCAGAGGACTCCCAGCAGTGGACAGACATGTGAGGGGTGGGTGCAGAGGACTCCCAGCAGTGGCCTACAATATGAGGGGTGGGTGCATATCACTCCCAGCAGAGGACAGACATGTGAGTGGTGGGTGCAGAGGACTCCCAGCAGTGGACAGACATATGAGGGGTGGGTGCAGAGGATTCTCAGCAGTGGACAGACATGTGAGGGGTGGCTGCAGAGGACTCCCAGCAGTGGACAGACATGTGAGGGGTGGCTGCAGAGGACTCCCAGCAGTGGCCTGCAATATGAGTGGTGGGTGCATATCACTTCCAGCAGTGGACAGATATGTGAGGGGTGGGTGCAGAGGACTCCAAGCAGTGGACAGACATGTGAGGGGTGGCTGCAGAGGACTCCCAGCAGTGGACAGACATGTGAGGGGTGGGTGCAGAGGACTCCCAGCAGTGGCCTGCAATATGAAGGGTGGGTGCATATCACTCCCAGCAGTGGACAGACATGTGAGTGGTGGGTGCAGAGGACTCCCAGCAGTGGACAGACATGTGAGGGGTGGGTGCAGAGGACTCGCAGCAGTGGACAGACATGTGAGGGGTGGGTGCACAGGACTCCCAGCAGTGGACAGACATGTGAGGGATGGGTGCAGAGGACTCCCAGCAGTGGACAGACATGTGAGGGGTGGGTGCAGAGGACTCCCAGCAGTTGACAGACATGTGAGGGGTGGCTGCAGAGGACTCCCAGCAGTGCCCTGCAATATGAGGTGTGGGTGCATTTCACTACTAGCAGTGGACTGACATGTGAGGGGTGGGTGCAGAGGACTCCCAGCAGTGGACAGACATGTGAGGGGTGGGTGCAGAGGACCCCCAGCAGTGGCTTGCAATATGAGTGGTGGGTGCATATCACTCTGAGCAGTGGACAGACATGTGAGGGGTGGGTGCTGAGAACTCCCAGCAGTGGACAGACATGTGAGGGGTGGGTGCAGAGGACTTGCAGCAGTGGACAGACATGTGAGGGGTGGGTGCACAGGACTCCCAGCAGTGGACAGACATGTGAGGGGTGGGTGCTGAGAACTCCCAGCAGTGGACAGACATGTGAGGGGTGGGTGCAGAGGACTCGCAGCAGTGGACAGACATGTGAGGGGTGGGTGCAGAGGACTCCCAGCAGTGGACAGACATGTGAGGGGTGGGTGCAGAGGACCCCCAGCAGTGGCTTGCAATATGAGTGGTGGGTGCATATCACTCTGAGCAGTGGACAGACATGTGAGGGGTGGGTGCTGAGAACTCCCAGCAGTGGACAGACATGTGAGGGGTGGGTGCAGAGGACTTGCAGCAGTGGACAGACATGTGAGGGGTGGGTGCACAGGACTCCCAGCAGTGGACAGACATGTGAGGGGTGGGTGCTGAGAACTCCCAGCAGTGGACAGACATGTGAGGGGTGGGTGCAGAGGACTCGCAGCAGTGGACAGACATGTGAGGGGTGGGTGCAGAGGACTCCCAGCAGTGGACAGACATGTGAGGGGTGGGTGCAGAGGACCCCCAGCAGTGGCTTGCAATATGAGTGGTGGGTGCATATCACTCTGAGCAGTGGACAGACATGTGAGGGGTGGGTGCTGAGAACTCCCAGCAGTGGACAGACATGTGAGGGGTGGGTGCAGAGGACTTGCAGCAGTGGACAGACATGTGAGGGGTGGGTGCACAGGACTCCCAGCAGTGGACAGACATGTGAGGGGTGGGTGCTGAGAACTCCCAGCAGTGGACAGACATGTGAGGGGTGGGTGCAGAGGACTCGCAGCAGTGGACAGACATGTGAGGGGTGGGTGCACAGGACTCCCAGCAGTTGACAGACATGTGAGGGGTGGCTGCAGAGGACTCCCAGCAGTGCCCTGCAATATGAGGTGTGGGTGCATTTCACTACTAGCAGTGGACAGACATGTGAGGGGTGGGTGCAGAGGACTCCCAGCAGTGGACAGACATGTGAGGGGTGGGTGCAGAGGACTCCCAGCAGTGGCTTGCAATATGAGTGGTGGGTGCATATCACTCCGAGCAGTGGACAGACATGTGAGGGGTGGGTGCTGAGGACTCCCAGCAGTGGACAGACATGTGAGGGGTGGGTGCAGAGGACTCCCAGCAGCGGACAGACATGTGAAGGGTGGGTGCAGAGGAGTCCCAGCAGTGGACAGACATGTGAGTGGTGGGCGCAGAGGACTCCCAGCAGTGGCGTGCAATATGAGTGGTGGGTGCATATCACTCCCAGCAGTGGACACACATGTGAGGGGTGGGTGCAGAGGACTCCCAGCAGTGGACAGACATGTGAGGGGTGGCTGCAGAGGACTCCCAGCAGTGCCCTGCAATATGAGGTGTGGGTGCATATCACTACCAGCAGTGGACAGACATGTGAGGGGTGGGTGCAGAGGACTCCCAGCAGTGGCCTGCAATATGAGTGGTTGGTGCATATCACTCCCAGCAGTGGACAGACATGTGAGGGGTGGGTGCAGAGGACTCCCAGCAGTGGACAGACATGTGAGGGGTGGCTGCAGAGGACACCCAGCAGTGGCCTGCAATATGAGTGGTTGGTGCATATCACTCCCAGCAGTGGACAGACATGTGAGGGGTGGGTGCAGAGGACTCCCAGCAGTGGACAGACATGTGAGGGGTGGCTGCAGAGGACTCCCAGCAGTGGACAGGCATGTGAGGGGTGGATGCAGAGGACTCCCAGCAGTGGCCTGCAATATGAGGGGTGGGTGCATATCACTCCCAGCAGTGGATAGACATGTGAGTGGTGGGTGCCGAGGACTCCCAGCAGTGGACAGACATATGAGGGGTGGGTGCAGAGGATTCTCAGCAGATGACAGACATGTGAGGGGTGGGTGCAGAGGACTCCCAGCAGTGGAAAGACATGTGAGGGGTGGGTGCAGAGGACTCCCAGCAGTGGCTTGCAATATGAGTGGTGGGTGCATATCACTCCCAGCAGTGGACAGACATGTGAGGGGTGGGTGCTGAGGACTCCCAGCAGTGGACAGACATGTGAGGGGTGGGTGCAGAGGACTCCCAGCAGTGGCCTGCAATATGAGTGGTGGGTGCATATCACTCCCAGCAGTGGACAGACATGTGAGGGGTGGGTGCAGAGGACTCCCAGCAGTGGACAGACATGTGAGGGGTGGGTGCAGAGAACTCCCAGCAGTGGACAGACGTGAGGGGTGGGTGCAGAGGACTCCCAGCAGTGGAAAGACATGCGAGTGGTGGGTGCAGAGGACTCCCAGCAGTGGACAGACATATGAGGGGTGGGTGCAGAGGACTCCCAGCAGTGGACAGACATGTAAGGGGTGGGTGCATATCACTCCCAGCAGTGGACTGACATGTGAGGGGTGGGTGCAGAGGACTCCCAGCAGTGGACAGACATGTGAGGGGTGGGTGCAGATGGCTCCCAGCAGTGGACAGACATGTGAGGGGTGGGTGCAGAGGACTCCCAGCAGTGGACAGACATGTGAGGGGTGGGTGCAGAGGACTCCCAGCAGTGGCTTGCAATATGAGTGGTGGGTGCATATCACTCCCAGCAGTGGACAGACATATGAGGGGTGGGTGCTGAGGACTCCCAGCAGTGGACAGACATGTGAGTGGTGGGTGCAGAGGACTCCCAGCAGTGGACAGACATGTGAGGGGTGGGTGCAGAGGACTCCCAGCAGTGGACAGACATGTGAGGGGTGGGTGCAGAGGACTCCCAGCAGTGGCCTGCAATATGAGTGGTGGGTGCATATCACTCCCAGCAGTGGACACACATGTGAGGGGTGGGTGCAGAGGACTCCCAGCAGTGGACAGACATGTGAGGGGTGGCTGCAGAGGACTCCCAGCAATGCCCTGCAATATGAGGTGTGGGTGCATATCACTACCAGCAGTGGACAGACATGTGAGGGGTGGGTGCAGAGGACTCCCAGCAGTGGACAGACATGTGAGGGGTGGCTGCAGAGGACTCCCAGCAGTGCCCTGAAATATGAGGTGTGGGTGCATATCACTACCAGCAGTGGACAGACATGTGAGGGGTGGGTGCAGAGGACTCCCAGCAGTGGACAGACATGTGAGGGGTGGCTGCAGAGGACTCCCAGCAGTGGACAGACATGTGAGGGGTGGCTGCAGAGGACTCCCAGCAGTGGCCTGCAATATGAGTGGTTGGTGCATATCACTCCCAGCAGTGGACAGACATGTGAGGGGTGGGTGCAGAGGACTCCCAGCAGTGGACAGACATGTGAGGGGTGGCTGCAGAGGACTCCCAGCAGTGGACAGACATGTGAGGGGTGGGTGCAGAGGACTCCCAGCAGTGGCCTGCAATATGAGGGGTGGGTGCATATCACTCCCAGCAGAGGACAGACATGTGAGTGGTGGGTGCAGAGGACTCCCAGCAGTGGACAGACATATGAGGGGTGGGTGCATATCACTCCCAGCAGTGGACAGACATGTGAGGGGTGGCTGCAGAGGACTCCCAGCAGTGGACAGACATGTGAGGGGTGGCTGCAGAGGACTCCCAGCAGTGGCCTGCAATATGAGTGGTGGGTGCATATCACTTCCAGCAGTGGACAGATATGTGAGGGGTGGGTGCAGAGGAGTCGCAGCAGTGGACAGACATGTGAGGGGTGGGTGCACAGGACTCCCAGCAGTGGACAGACATGTGAGGGGTGGGTGCACAGGACTCCCAGCAGTGGACAGACATGTGAGGGATGGGTGCAGAGGACTCCCAGCAGTGGACAGACATGTGAGGGGTGGGTGCAGAGGACTCCCAGCAGTTGACAGACATGTGAGGGGTGGCTGCAGAGGACTCCCAGCAGTGCCCTGCAATATGAGGTGTGGGTGCATTTCACTACTAGCAGTGGACAGACATGTGAGGGGTGGGTGCAGAGGACTCCCAGCAGTGGACAGACATGTGAGGGGTGGCTGCAGAGGACTCCCAGCAGTGGACAGGCATGTGAGGGGTGGATGCAGAGGACTCCCAGCAGTGGCCTGCAATATGAGGGGTGGGTGCATATCACTCCCAGCAGTGGATAGACATGTGAGTGGTGGGTGCCGAGGACTCCCAGCAGTGGACAGACATATGAGGGGTGGGTGCAGAGGATTCTCAGCAGATGACAGACATGTGAGGGGTGGGTGCAGAGGACTCCCAGCAGTGGAAAGACATGTGAGGGGTGGGTGCAGAGGACTCCCAGCAGTGGCTTGCAATATGAGTGGTGGGTGCATATCACTCCCAGCAGTGGACAGACATGTGAGGGGTGGGTGCTGAGGACTCCCAGCAGTGGACAGACATGTGAGGGGTGGGTGCAGAGGACTCCCAGCAGTGGCCTGCAATATGAGTGGTGGGTGCATATCACTCCCAGCAGTGGACAGACATGTGAGGGGTGGGTGCAGAGGACTCCCAGCAGTGGACAGACATGTGAGGGGTGGGTGCAGAGAACTCCCAGCAGTGGACAGACGTGAGGGGTGGGTGCAGAGGACTCCCAGCAGTGGAAAGACATGCGAGTGGTGGGTGCAGAGGACTCCCAGCAGTGGACAGACATATGAGGGGTGGGTGCAGAGGACTCCCAGCAGTGGACAGACATGTAAGGGGTGGGTGCATATCACTCCCAGCAGTGGACTGACATGTGAGGGGTGGGTGCAGAGGACTCCCAGCAGTGGACAGACATGTGAGGGGTGGGTGCAGATGGCTCCCAGCAGTGGACAGACATGTGAGGGGTGGGTGCAGAGGACTCCCAGCAGTGGACAGACATGTGAGGGGTGGGTGCAGAGGACTCCCAGCAGTGGCTTGCAATATGAGTGGTGGGTGCATATCACTCCCAGCAGTGGACAGACATATGAGGGGTGGGTGCTGAGGACTCCCAGCAGTGGACAGACATGTGAGTGGTGGGTGCAGAGGACTCCCAGCAGTGGACAGACATGTGAGGGGTGGGTGCAGAGGACTCCCAGCAGTGGACAGACATGTGAGGGGTGGGTGCAGAGGACTCCCAGCAGTGGCCTGCAATATGAGTGGTGGGTGCATATCACTCCCAGCAGTGGACAGACATGTGAGGGGTGGGTGCAGAGGACTCCCAGCAGTGGACAGACATGTGAGGGGTGGGTGCAGAGAACTCCCAGCAGTGGACAGACGTGACTGGTGGGTGCAGAGGACTCCCAGCAGTGGAAAGACATGCGAGTGGTGGGTGCAGAGGACTCCCAGCAGTGGACAGACATATGAGGGGTGGGTGCAGAGGACTCCCAGCAGTGGACAGACATGTAAGGGGTGGGTGCATATCACTCCCAGCAGTGGACTGACATGTGAGGGGTGGGTGCAGAGGACTCCCAGCAGTGGACAGACATGTGAGGGGTGGGTGCAGATGGCTCCCAGCAGTGGACAGACATGTGAGGGGTGGGTGCAGAGGACTCCCAGCAGTGGACAGACATGTGAGGGGTGGGTGCAGAGGACTCCCAGCAGTGGCTTGCAATATGAGTGGTGGGTGCATATCACTCCCAGCAGTGGACAGACATATGAGGGGTGGGTGCTGAGGACTCCCAGCAGTGGACAGACATGTGAGTGGTGGGTGCAGAGGACTCCCAGCAGTGGACAGACATGTGAGGGGTGGGTGCAGAGGACTCCCAGCAGTGGACAGACATGTGAGGGGTGGGTGCAGAGGACTCCCAGCAGTGGCCTGCAATATGAGTGGTGGGTGCATATCACTCCCAGCAGTGGACACACATGTGAGGGGTGGGTGCAGAGGACTCCCAGCAGTGGACAGACATGTGAGGGGTGGCTGCAGAGGACTCCCAGCAATGCCCTGCAATATGAGGTGTGGGTGCATATCACTACCAGCAGTGGACAGACATGTGAGGGGTGGGTGCAGAGGACTCCCAGCAGTGGACAGACATGTGAGGGGTGGCTGCAGAGGACTCCCAGCAGTGCCCTGAAATATGAGGTGTGGGTGCATATCACTACCAGCAGTGGACAGACATGTGAGGGGTGGGTGCAGAGGACTCCCAGCAGTGGACAGACATGTGAGGGGTGGCTGCAGAGGACTCCCAGCAGTGGACAGACATGTGAGGGGTGGCTGCAGAGGACTCCCAGCAGTGGCCTGCAATATGAGTGGTTGGTGCATATCACTCCCAGCAGTGGACAGACATGTGAGGGGTGGGTGCAGAGGACTCCCAGCAGTGGACAGACATGTGAGGGGTGGCTGCAGAGGACTCCCAGCAGTGGACAGACATGTGAGGGGTGGGTGCAGAGGACTCCCAGCAGTGGCCTGCAATATGAGGGGTGGGTGCATATCACTCCCAGCAGAGGACAGACATGTGAGTGGTGGGTGCAGAGGACTCCCAGCAGTGGACAGACATATGAGGGGTGGGTGCATATCACTCCCAGCAGTGGACAGACATGTGAGGGGTGGCTGCAGAGGACTCCCAGCAGTGGACAGACATGTGAGGGGTGGCTGCAGAGGACTCCCAGCAGTGGCCTGCAATATGAGTGGTGGGTGCATATCACTTCCAGCAGTGGACAGATATGTGAGGGGTGGGTGCAGAGGAGTCGCAGCAGTGGACAGACATGTGAGGGGTGGGTGCACAGGACTCCCAGCAGTGGACAGACATGTGAGGGATGGGTGCAGAGGATTCCCAGCAGTGGACAGACATGTGAGGGGTGGGTGCAGAGGACTCCCAGCAGTGGACAGACATGTGAGGGGTGGGTGCAGAGGACTCGCAGCAGTGGACAGACATGTGAGGGGTGGGTGCACAGGACTCCCAGCAGTGGACAGACATGTGAGGGATGGGTGCAGAGGACTCCCAGCAGTGGACAGACATGTGAGGGGTGGGTGCAGAGGACTCCCAGCAGTTGACAGACATGTGAGGGGTGGCTGCAGAGGACTCCCAGCAGTGCCCTGCAATATGAGGTGTGGGTGCATTTCACTACTAGCAGTGGACAGACATGTGAGGGGTGGGTGCAGAGGACTCCCAGCAGTGGACAGACATGTGAGGGGTGGGTGCAGAGGACCCCCAGCAGTGGCTTGCAATATGAGTGGTGGGTGCATATCACTCTGAGCAGTGGACAGACATGTGAGGGGTGGGTGCTGAGAACTCCCAGCAGTGGACAGACATGTGAGGGGTGGGTGCAGAGGACTTGCAGCAGTGGACAGACATGTGAGGGGTGGGTGCACAGGACTCCCAGCAGTGGACAGACATGTGAGGGGTGGGTGCTGAGAACTCCCAGCAGTGGACAGACATGTGAGGGGTGGGTGCAGGGGACTCGCAGCAGTGGACAGACATGTGAGAGGTGGGTGCACAGGACTCCCAGCAGTGGACAGACATGTGAGGGATGGGTGCAGAGGACTCCCAGCAGTGGACAGACATGTGAGGGGTGGGTGCAGAGGACTCCCAGCAGTTGACAGACATGTGAGGGGTGGCTGCAGAGGACTCCCAGCAGTGCCCTGCAATATGAGGTGTGGGTGCATTTCACTACTAGCAGTGGACAGACATGTGAGGGGTGGGTGCAGAGGACTCCCAGCAGTGGACAGACATGTGAGGGGTGGGTGCAGAGGACTCCCATCAGTGGCTTGCAATATGAGTGGTGGGTGCATATCACTCCGAGCAGTGGACAGACATGTGAGGGGTGGGTGCTGAGGACTCCCAGCAGTGGACAGACATGTGAGGGGTGGGTGCAGAGGACTCCCAGCAGCGGACAGACATGTGAAGGGTGGGTGCAGAGGAGTCCCAGCAGTGGACAGACATGTGAGGGGTGGGCGCAGAGGACTCCCAGCAGTGGCGTGCAATATGAGTGGTGGGTGCATATCACTCCCAGCAGTGGACACACATGTGAGGGGTGGGTGCAGAGGACTCCCAGCAGTGGACAGACATGTAAGGGGTGGCTGCAGAGGACTCCCAGCAGTGCCCTGCAATATGAGGTGTGGGTGCATATCACTACCAGCAGTGGACAGACATGTGAGGGGTGGGTGCAGAGGACTCCCAGCAGTGGCCTGCAATATGAGTGGTTGGTGCATATCACTCCCAGCAGTGGACAGACATGTGAGGGGTGGGTGCAGAGGACTCCCAGCAGTGGACAGACATGTGAGGGGTGGGTGCAGAGGAATCCCAGCAGTGGACAGACATGTGAGGGGTGGGTGCAGAGGAGTCCCAGCAGTGGACAGACATGTGAGGGGTGGGTGCAGAGGACTCCCAGCAGTGGCCTGCAATATGAGTGGTGGGTGCATATCACTCCCAGCAGTGGACACACATGTGAGGGGTGGGTGCAGAGGACTCCCAGCAGTGGACAGACATGTGAGGGGTGGCTGCAGAGGACTCCCAGCAATGCCCTGCAATATGAGGTGTGGGTGCATATCACTACCAGCAGTGGACAGACATGTGAGGGGTGGGTGCAGAGGACTCCCAGCAGTGGACAGACATGTGAGGGGTGGGTGCAGAGGACTCCCAGCAGTGGACAGACATGTGAGGGGTGGCTGCAGAGGACTCCCAGCAGTGGCCTGCAATATGAGTGGTTGGTGCATATCACTCCCAGCAGTGGACAGACATGTGAGGGGTGGGTGCAGAGGACTCCCAGCAGTGGACAGACATGTGAAGGGTGGCTGCAGAGGACTCCCAGCAGTGGACAGACATGTGAGGGGTGGGTGCAGAGGACTCCCAGCAGTGGCCTGCAATATGAGGGGTGGGTGCATATCACTCCCAGCAGTGGATAGACATGTGAGTGGTGGGTGCCGAGGACTCCCAGCAGTGGACAGACATAGGAGGGGTGGGTGCAGAGGATTCTCAGCAGATGACAGACATGTGAGGGGTGGGTGCAGAGGACTCCCAGCAGTGGAAAGACATGTGAGGGGTGGGTGCAGAGGACTCCCAGCAGTGGCTTGCAATATGAGTGGTGGGTGCATATCACTCCCAGCAGTGGACAGACATGTGAGGGGTGGGTGCTGAGGACTCCCAGCAGTGGACAGACATGTGAGGGGTGGGTGCAGAGGACTCCCAGCAGTGGCCTGCAATATGAGTGGTGGGTGCATATCACTCCCAGCAGTGGACAGACATGTGAGGGGTGGGTGCAGAGGACTCCCAGCAGTGGACAGACATGTGAGGGGTGGGTGCAGAGAACTCCCAGCAGTGGACAGACGTGAGGGGTGGGTGCAGAGGACTCCCAGCAGTGGAAAGACATGCGAGTGGTGGGTGCAGAGGACTCCCAGCAGTGGACAGACATATGAGGGGTGGGTGCAGAGGACTCCCAGCAGTGGACAGACATGTAAGGGGTGGGTGCATATCACTCCCAGCAGTGGACTGACATGTGAGGGGTGGGTGCAGAGGACTCCCAGCAGTGGACAGACATGTGAGGGGTGGGTGCAGATGGCTCCCAGCAGTGGACAGACATGTGAGGGGTGGGTGCAGAGGACTCCCAGCAGTGGACAGACATGTGAGGGGTGGGTGCAGAGGACTCCCAGCAGTGGCTTGCAATATGAGTGGTGGGTGCATATCACTCCCAGCAGTGGACAGACATGTGAGGGGTGGGTGCTGAGGACTCCCAGCAGTGGACAGACATGTGAGTGGTGGGTGCAGAGGACTCCCAGCAGTGGACAGACATGTGAGGGGTGGGTGCAGAGGACTCCCAGCAGTGGACAGACATGTGAGGGGTGGGTGCAGAGGACTCCCAGCAGTGGCCTGCAATATGAGTGGTGGGTGCATATCACTCCCAGCAGTGGACAGACATGTGAGGGGTGGGTGCAGAGGACTCCCAGCAGTGGACAGACATGTGAGGGGTGGCTGCAGAGGACTCCCAGCAGTGCCCTGAAATATGAGGTGTGGGTGCATATCACTACCAGCAGTGGACAGACATGTGAGGGGTGGGTGCAGAGGACTCCCAGCAGTGGACAGACATGTGAGGGGTGGCTGCAGAGGACTCCCAGCAGTGGACAGACATGTGAGGGGTGGCTGCAGAGGACTCCCAGCAGTGGCCTGCAATATGAGTGGTTGGTGCATATCACTCCCAGCAGTGGACAGACATGTGAGGGGTGGGTGCAGAGGACTCCCAGCAGTGGACAGACATGTGAGGGGTGGCTGCAGAGGACTCCCAGCAGTGGACAGACATGTGAGGGGTGGGTGCAGAGGACTCCCAGCAGTGGCCTGCAATATGAGGGGTGGGTGCATATCACTCCCAGCAGAGGACAGCCATGTGAGTGGTGGGTGCAGAGGACTCCCAGCAGTGGACAGACATATGAGGGGTGGGTGCATATCACTCCCAGCAGTGGACAGACATGTGAGGGGTGGCTGCAGAGGACTCCCAGCAGTGGACAGACATGTGAGGGGTGGCTGCAGAGGACTCCCAGCAGTGGCCTGCAATATGAGTGGTGGGTGCATATCACTTCCAGCAGTGGACAGATAAGTGAGGGGTGGGTGCAGAGGACTCCAATCAGTGGACAGACATGTGAGGGGTGGCTGCAGAGGACTCCCAGCAGTGGACAGACATGTGAGGGGTGGGTGCAGAGGACTCCCAGCAGTGGCCTGCAATATGAAGGGTGGGTGCATATCACTCCCAGCAGTGGACAGACGTGTGAGTGGTGGGTGCAGAGGACTCCCAGCAGTGGACAGACATGTGAGGGGTGGGTGCAGAGGACTCGCAGCAGTGGACAGACATGTGAGGGGTGGGTGCACAGGACTCCCAGCAGTGGACAGACATGTGAGGGATGGGTGCAGAGGACTCCCAGCAGTGGACAGACATGTGAGGGGTGGGTGCAGAGGACTCCCAGCAGTTGACAGACATGTGAGGGGTGGCTGCAGAGGACTCCCAGCAGTGCCCTGCAATATGAGGTGTGGGTGCATTTCACTACTAGCAGTGGACAGACATGTGAGGGGTGGGTGCAGAGGACTCCCAGCAGTGGACAGACATGTGAGGGGTGGGTGCAGAGGACCCCCAGCAGTGGCTTGCAATATGAGTGGTGGGTGCATATCACTCTGAGCAGTGGACAGACATGTGAGGGGTGGGTGCTGAGAACTCCCAGCAGTGGACAGACATGTGAAGGGTGGGTGCAGAGGACTTGCAGCAGTGGACAGACATGTGAGGGGTGGGTGCACAGGACTCCCAGCAGTGGACAGACATGTGAGGGGTGGGTGCTGAGAACTCCCAGCAGTGGACAGACATGTGAGGGGTGGGTGCAGAGGACTCGCAGCAGTGGACAGACATGTGAGGGGTGGGTGCACAGGACTCCCAGCAGTGGACAGACATGTGAGGGATGGGTGCAGAGGACTCCCAGCAGGGGACAGACATGTGAGGGGTGGGTGCAGAGGACTCCCAGCAGTTGACAGACATGTGAGGGGTGGCTGCAGAGGACTCCCAGCAGTGCCCTGCAATATGAGGTGTGGGTGCATTTCACTACTAGCAGTGGACAGACATGTGAGGGGTGGGTGCAGAGGACTCCCAGCAGTGGACAGACATGTGAGGGGTGGGTGCAGAGGACTACCAGCAGTGGCTTGCAATATGAGTGGTGGGTGCATATCACTCCGAGCAGTGGACAGACATGTGAGGGGTGGGTGCTGAGGACTCCCAGCAGTGGACAGACATGTGAGGGGTGGGTGCAGAGGACTCCCAGCAGCGGACAGACATGTGAAGGGTGGGTGCAGAGGAGTCCCAGCAGTGGACAGACATGTGAGGGGTGGGCGCAGAGGACTCCCAGCAGTGGGGTGCAATATGAGTGGTGGGTGCATATCACTCCCAGCAGTGGACACACATGTGAGGGGTGGGTGCAGAGGACTCCCAGCAGTGGACAGACATGTGAGGGGTGGCTGCAGAGGACTCCCAGCAGTGCCCTGCAATATGAGGTGTGGGTGCATATCACTACCAGCAGTGGACAGACATGTGAGGGGTGGGTGCAGAGGACTCCCAGCAGTGGCCTGCAATATGAGTGGTTGGTGCATATCACTCCCAGCAGTGGACAGACATGAGAGGGGTGGGTGCAGAGGACTCCCAGCAGTGGACAGACATGTGAGGGGTGGGTGCAGAGGACTCCCAGCAGTGGACAGACATGTGAGGGGTGGGTGCAGAGGAGTCCCAGCAGTGGACAGACATGTGAGGGGTGGGTGCAGAGGACTCCCAGCAGTGGCCTGCAATATGAGTGGTGGGTGCATATCACTCCCAGCAGTGGACACACATGTGAGGGGTGGGTGCAGAGGACTCCCAGCAGTGGACAGACATGTGAGGGGTGGCTGCAGAGGACTCCCAGCAATGCCCTGCAATATGAGGTGTGGGTGCATATCACTACCAGCAGTGGACAGACATGTGAGGGGTGGGTGCAGAGGACTCCCAGCAGTGGACAGACATGTGAGGGGTGGCTGCAGAGGACTCCCAGCAGTGGCTGCAATATGAGTGGTTGGTGCATATCACTCCCAGCAGTGGACAGACATGTGAGGGGTGGGTGCAGAGGACTCCCAGCAGTGGACAGACATGTGAGGGGTGGCTGCAGAGGACTCCCAGCAGTGGACAGACATGTGAGGGGTGGGTGCAGAGGACTCCCAGCAGTGGCCTGCAATATGAGGGGTGGGTGCATATCACTCCCAGCAGTGGATAGACATGTGAGTGGTGGGTGCCGAGGACTCCCAGCAGTGGACAGATATATGAGGGGTGGGTGCAGAGGATTCTCAGCAGTGGACAGACATGTGAGGGGTGGGTGCAGAGGACTCCCAGCAGTGGAAAGACATGTGAGGGATGGGTGCAGAGGACTCCCAGCAGTGGCTTGCAATATGAGTGGTGGGTGCATATCACTCCCAGCAGTGGACAGACATGTGAGGGGTGGGTGCTGACGACTCCCAGCAGTGGACAGACATGTGAGGGGTGGGTGCAGAGGACTCCCAGCAGTGGACAGACATGTGAGGGGTGGGTGCAGAGGAGTCCCAGCAGTGGATAGACATGTGAGGGGTGGGTGCAGAGGACTCCCAGCAGTGGCCTGCAATATGAGTGGTGGGTGCATATCACTCCCAGCAGTGGACACTCATGTGAGGGGTGGGTGCAGAGGACTCCCAGCAGTGGACAGACATGTGAGGGGTGGCTGCAGAGGACTCCCAGCAGTGCCCTGCAATATGAGGTGTGGGTGCATATCACTACCAGCAGTGGACAGACAGATGAGGGGTGGGTGCAGAGGACTCCCAGCAGTGGACAGACATGTGAGGGGTGGCTGCAGAGGACTCCCAGCAGTGCCCTGAAACATGAGGTGTGGGTGCATATCACTACCAGCAGTGGACAGACATGTGAGGGGTGGGTGCAGAGGACTCCCAGCAGTGGACAGACATGTGAGGGGTGGCTGCAGAGGACTCCCAGCAGTGGACAGCCATGTGAGGGGTGGCTGCAGAGGACTCCCAGCAGTGGCCTGCAATATGAGTGGTGGGTGCATATCACTTCCAGCAGTGGACAGATATGTGAGGGGTGGGTGCAGAGGACTCCAAGCAGTGGACAGACATGTGAGGGGTGGCTGCAGAGGACTCCCAGCAGTGGACAGACATGTGAGGGGTGGGTGCAGAGGACTCCCAGCAGTGGCCTGCAATATGAAGGGTGGGTGCATATCACTCCCAGCAGTGGACAGACATGTGAGTGGTGGGTGCAGAGGACTCCCAGCAGTGGACAGCCATATGAGGGGTGGGTGCAGAGGACTCCCAGCAGTGGACAGACATGTGAGGGGTGGGTGCATATCACTCCCAGCAGTGGACTGACATGTGAGGGGTGGCTGCAGAGGACTCCCAGCAGTGGACAGCCATGTGAGGGGTGGCTGCAGAGGACTCCCAGCAGTGGCCTGCAATATGAGTGGTGGGTGCATATCACTTCCAGCAGTGGACAGATATGTGAGGGGTGGGTGCAGAGGACTCCAAGCAGTGGACAGACATGTGAGGGGTGGCTGCAGAGGACTCCCAGCAGTGGACAGACATGTGAGGGGTGGGTGCAGAGGACTCCCAGCAGTGGCCTGCAATATGAAGGGTGGGTGCATATCACTCCCAGCAGTGGACAGACATGTGAGTGGTGGGTGCAGAGGACTCCCAGCAGTGGACAGCCATATGAGGGGTGGGTGCAGAGGACTCCCAGCAGTGGACAGACATGTGAGGGGTGGGTGCATATCACTCCCAGCAGTGGACTGACATGTGAGGGGTGGGTGCAGAGGACTCCCAGCAGTGGACAGACATGTGAGGGGTGGGTGCAGAGGACTCCCAGCAGTGGCCTGCAATATGAGGGGTGGGTGCATATCACTCCCAGCAGTGGATAGACATGTGAGTGGTGGGTGCCGAGGACTCCCAGCAGTGGACAGATATATGAGGGGTGGGTGCAGAGGATTCTCAGCAGTGGACAGACATGTGAGGGGTGGGTGCAGAGGACTCCCAGCAGTGGAAAGACATGTGAGGGATGGGTGCAGAGGACTCCCAGCAGTGGCTTGCAATATGAGTGGTGGGTGCATATCACTCCCAGCAGTGGACAGACATGTGAGGGGTGGGTGCTGACGACTCCCAGCAGTGGACAGACATGTGAGGGGTGGGTGCAGAGGACTCCCAGCAGTGGACAGACATGTGAGGGGTGGGTGCAGAGGAGTCCCAGCAGTGGATAGACATGTGAGGGGTGGGTGCAGAGGACTCCCAGCAGTGGCCTGCAATATGAGTGGTGGGTGCATATCACTCCCAGCAGTGGACACTCATGTGAGGGGTGGGTGCAGAGGACTCCCAGCAGTGGACAGACATGTGAGGGGTGGCTGCAGAGGACTCCCAGCAGTGCCCTGCAATATGAGGTGTGGGTGCATATCACTACCAGCAGTGGACAGACAGATGAGGGGTGGGTGCAGAGGACTCCCAGCAGTGGACAGACATGTGAGGGGTGGCTGCAGAGGACTCCCAGCAGTGCCCTGAAACATGAGGTGTGGGTGCATATCACTACCAGCAGTGGACAGACATGTGAGGGGTGGGTGCAGAGGACTCCCAGCAGTGGACAGACATGTGAGGGGTGGCTGCAGAGGACTCCCAGCAGTGGACAGCCATGTGAGGGGTGGCTGCAGAGGACTCCCAGCAGTGGCCTGCAATATGAGTGGTGGGTGCATATCACTTCCAGCAGTGGACAGATATGTGAGGGGTGGGTGCAGAGGACTCCAAGCAGTGGACAGACATGTGAGGGGTGGCTGCAGAGGACTCCCAGCAGTGGACAGACATGTGAGGGGTGGGTGCAGAGGACTCCCAGCAGTGGCCTGCAATATGAAGGGTGGGTGCATATCACTCCCAGCAGTGGACAGACATGTGAGTGGTGGGTGCAGAGGACTCCCAGCAGTGGACAGCCATATGAGGGGTGGGTGCAGAGGACTCCCAGCAGTGGACAGACATGTGAGGGGTGGGTGCATATCACTCCCAGCAGTGGACTGACATGTGAGGGGTGGGTGCAGAGGACTCCCAGCAGTGGACAGACATGTGAGGGGTGGGTTCAGATGACTCCCAGCAGTGGACAGACATGTGAGGGGTGGGTGCTGAGGACTCCCAGCAGTGGACAGACATGTGAGTGGTGGGTGCATATCACTCCCAGCAGTGAACAGACATGTGAGGGGTGGGTGCAGATGACTCCCAGCAGTGGACAGACATGTGAAGGGTGGCTGCAGAGGACTCGCAGCAGTGGGCAGACATGTGAGGGGTGGGTGCAGAGGACTCCCAGCAGTGGCCTGCAATATGAGTGGTGGGTGCATATCACTCCCAGCAGTGGACAGACATGTGAGGGGTGGGTGCAGAGGACTCCCAGCAGTGGACAGACATGTGAGGGGTGGGTGCAGAGGACTCCCAGCAGTGGACAGACATGTGAGGGGTGGGTGCAGAGGACTCCCAGCAGTAGCCTGCAATATGAGTGGTGGGTGCATATCACTCCCAGCAGTGGACAGACATGTGAGGGGTGGGTGCAGAGGACTCCCAGCAGTGGACAGACATGTGAGGGGTGGGTGCAGAGGACTCCCAACAGTGGACAGACATGTGAGGGGTGGCTGCAGAGGACTCCCAGCAGTGCCCTGCAATATGAGGTGTGGGTGCCTATCACTACCAACAGTGGACAGACATGTGAGGGGTGGGTGCAGAGGACTCCCAGCAGTGGCCTGCAATATGAGTGGTTGGTGCATATCACTCCCAGCAGTGGACAGACATGAGAGGGGTGGGTGCAGAGGACTCCCAGCAGTGGACAGACATGTGAGGGGTGGGTGCAGAGGACTCCCAGCAGTGGACAGACATGTGAGGGGTGGGTGCAGAGGAGTCCCAGCAGTGGACAGACATGTGAGGGGTGGGTGCAGAGGACTCCCAGCAGTGGCCTGCAATATGAGTGGTGGGTGCATATCACTCCCAGCAGTGGACACACATGTGAGGGGTGGCTGCAGAGGACTCCCAGCAGTGGCCTGCATTATGAGTGGTTGGTGCATATCACTCCCAGCAGTGGACAGACATGTGAGGGGTGGGTGCAGAGGACTCCCAGCAGTGGACAGACATGTGAGGGGTGGCTGCAGAGGACTCCCAGCAGTGGACAGACATGTGAGGGGTGGGTGCAGAGGACTCCGAGCAGTGGCCTGCAATATGAGTGGTGGATGCATATCACTCCCAGCAGTGAACAGACATGTGAGGGGTGGGTGCAGAGGACTCCCAGCAGTGGACAGACACGTGAAGGGTGGCTGCAGAAGACTCCCAGCAGTGGACAGACATGTGAGGGGTGGGTGCAGAGGACTCCCAGCAGTGGACAGACATGTGAGGGGTGGGTGCAGAGGACTCGCAGCAGTGGACAGACATGTGAGGGATGGGTGCAGAGGACTCCCAGCAGTGGACAGACATGTGAGGGGTGGGTGCAGAGGACTCCCAGCAGTTGACAGACATGTGAGGGGTGGCTGCAGAGGACTCCCAGCAGTGCCCTGCAATATGAGGTGTGGGTGCATTTCACTACTAGCAGTGGACAGACATGTGAGGGGTGGGTGCAGAGGACTCCCAGCAGTGGACAGACATGTGAGGGGTGGGTGCAGAGGACTCCCAGCAGTGGCTTGCAATATGAGTGGTGGGTGCATATCACTCCGAGCAGTGGACAGACATGTGAGGGGTGGGTGCTGAGAACTCCCAGCAGTGGACAGACAGGTGAGGGGTGGGTGCAGAGGACTTGCAGCAGTGGACAGACATGTAAGGGGTGGGTGCACAGGACTCCCAGCAGTTGACAGACATATGAGGGGTGGGTGCTGAGAACTCCGAGCAGTGGACAGACATGTGAGGGGTGGGTGCAGAGGACTCGCAGAAGTGGACAGACATGTGAGGGGTGGGTGCACAGGACTCCCAGCAGTGGACAGACATGTGAGGGGTGGGTGCAGAGGACTCCCAGCAGTTGACAGACATGTGAGGGGTGGCTGCAGAGGACTCCCAGCAGTGCCCTGCAATATGAGGTGTGGGTGCATTTCACTACTAGCAGTGGACAGACATGTGAGGGGTGGGTGCAGGGGACTCCCAGCAGTGGACAGACATGTGAGGGGTGGGTGCAGAGGACTCCCAGCAGTGGCTTGCAATATGAGTGGTGGGTGCATATCACTCCGAGCAGTGGACAGACATGTGAGGGGTGGGTGCTGAGGACTCCAAGCAGTGGACAGACATGTGAGGGGTGGGTGCAGAGGACTCCCAGCAGTGGACAGACATGTGAGGGGTGGGTGCAGAGGAGTCCCAGCAGTGGACAGACATGTGAGGGGTGGGCGCAGAGGACTCCCAGCAGTAGCGTGCAATATGAGTGGTGGGTGCATATCACTCCCAGCAGTGGACACACATGTGAGGGGTGGGTGCAGAGGACTCCCAGCAGTGGACAGACATGTGAGGGGTGGCTGCAGAGGACTCCCAGCAGTGCCCTGCAATATGAGGTGTGGGTGCATATCACTACCAGCAGTGGACAGACATGTGAGGGGTGGGTGCAGAGGACTCCCAGCAGTGGACAGACATGTGAGGCGTGGCTGCAGAGGACTCCCAGCAGTGCCCTGAAATATGAGGTGTGGGTGCATATCACTACCAGCAGTGGACAGACATGTGAGGGGTGGGTGCAGAGGACTCCGAGCAGTGGACAGACATGTGAGGGGTGGCTGCAGAGGACTCCCAGCAGTGGACAGACATGTGAGGGGTGGGTGCAGAGGACTCCGAGCAGTGGCCTGCAATATGAGTGGTGGATGCATATCACTCCCAGCAGTGAACAGACATGTGAGGGGTGGGTGCAGAGGACTCCCAGCAGTGGACAGACACGTGAAGGGTGGCTGCAGAAGACTCCCAGCAGTGGACAGACATGTGAGGGGTGGGTGCAGAGGACTCCCAGCAGTGGACAGACATGTGAGGGGTGGGTGCAGAGAACTCCCAGCAGTGGACAGACGTGAGGGGTGGGTGCAGAGGACTCCCAGCAGTGGAAAGACATGCGAGTGGTGGGTGCAGAGGACTCCCAGCAGTGGACAGACATATGAGGGGTGGGTGCAGAGGACTCCCAGCAGTGGACAGACATGTAAGGGGTGGGTGCATATCACTCCCAGCAGTGGACTGACATGTGAGGGGTGGGTGCAGAGGACTCCCAGCAGTGGACAGACATGTGAGGGGTGGGTGCAGATGGCTCCCAGCAGTGGACAGACATGTGAGGGGTGGGTGCAGAGGACTCCCAGCAGTGGACAGACATGTGAGGGGTGGGTGCAGAGGACTCCCAGCAGTGGCTTGCAATATGAGTGGTGGGTGCATATCACTCCCAGCAGTGGACAGACATATGAGGGGTGGGTGCTGAGGACTCCCAGCAGTGGACAGACATGTGAGTGGTGGGTGCAGAGGACTCCCAGCAGTGGACAGACATGTGAGGGGTGGGTGCAGAGGACTCCCAGCAGTGGACAGACATGTGAGGGGTGGGTGCAGAGGACTCCCAGCAGTGGCCTGCAATATGAGTGGTGGGTGCATATCACTCCCAGCAGTGGACACACATGTGAGGGGTGGGTGCAGAGGACTCCCAGCAGTGGACAGACATGGGAGGGGTGGCTGCAGAGGACTCCCAGCAATGCCCTGCAATATGAGGTGTGGGTGCATATCACTACCAGCAGTGGACAGACATGTGAGGGGTGGGTGCAGAGGACTCCCAGCAGTGGACAGACATGTGAGGGGTGGCTGCAGAGGACTCCCAGCAGTGCCCTGAAATATGAGGTGTGGGTGCATATCACTACCAGCAGTGGACAGACATGTGAGGGGTGGGTGCAGAGGACTCCCAGCAGTGGACAGACATGTGAGGGGTGGCTGCAGAGGACTCCCAGCAGTGGACAGACATGTGAGGGGTGGCTGCAGAGGACTCCCAGCAGTGGCCTGCAATATGAGTGGTTGGTGCATATCACTCCCAGCAGTGGACAGACATGTGAGGGGTGGGTGCAGAGGACTCCCAGCAGTGGACAGACATGTGAGGGGTGGCTGCAGAGGACTCCCAGCAGTGGACAGACATGTGAGGGGTGGGTGCAGAGGACTCCCAGCAGTGGCCTGCAATATGAGGGGTGGGTGCATATCACTCCCAGCAGAGGACAGACATGTGAGTGGTGGGTGCAGAGGACTCCCAGCAGTGGACAGACATATGAGGGGTGGGTGCATATCACTCCCAGCAGTGGACAGACATGTGAGGGGTGGCTGCAGAGGACTCCCAGCAGTGGACAGACATGTGAGGGGTGGCTGCAGAGGACTCCCAGCAGTGGCCTGCAATATGAGTGGTGGGTGCATATCACTTCCAGCAGTGGACAGATATGTGAGGGGTGGGTGCAGAGGAGTCGCAGCAGTGGACAGACATGTGAGGGGTGGGTGCACAGGACTCCCAGCAGTGGACAGACATGTGAGGGATGGGTGCAGAGGATTCCCAGCAGTGGACAGACATGTGAGGGGTGGGTGCAGAGGACTCCCAGCAGTGGACAGACATGTGAGGGGTGGGTGCAGAGGACTCGCAGCAGTGGACAGACATGTGAGGGGTGGGTGCACAGGACTCCCAGCAGTGGACAGACATGTGAGGGATGGGTGCAGAGGACTCCCAGCAGTGGACAGACATGTGAGGGGTGGGTGCAGAGGACTCCCAGCAGTTGACAGACATGTGAGGGGTGGCTGCAGAGGACTCCCAGCAGTGCCCTGCAATATGAGGTGTGGGTGCATTTCACTACTAGCAGTGGACAGACATGTGAGGGGTGGGTGCAGAGGACTCCCAGCAGTGGACAGACATGTGAGGGGTGGGTGCAGAGGACCCCCAGCAGTGGCTTGCAATATGAGTGGTGGGTGCATATCACTCTGAGCAGTGGACAGACATGTGAGGGGTGGGTGCTGAGAACTCCCAGCAGTGGACAGACATGTGAGGGGTGGGTGCAGAGGACTTGCAGCAGTGGACAGACATGTGAGGGGTGGGTGCACAGGACTCCCAGCAGTGGACAGACATGTGAGGGGTGGGTGCTGAGAACTCCCAGCAGTGGACAGACATGTGAGGGGTGGGTGCAGGGGACTCGCAGCAGTGGACAGACATGTGAGAGGTGGGTGCACAGGACTCCCAGCAGTGGACAGACATGTGAGGGATGGGTGCAGAGGACTCCCAGCAGTGGACAGACATGTGAGGGGTGGGTGCAGAGGACTCCCAGCAGTTGACAGACATGTGAGGGGTGGCTGCAGAGGACTCCCAGCAGTGCCCTGCAATATGAGGTGTGGGTGCATTTCACTACTAGCAGTGGACAGACATGTGAGGGGTGGGTGCAGAGGACTCCCAGCAGTGGACAGACATGTGAGGGGTGGGTGCAGAGGACTCCCATCAGTGGCTTGCAATATGAGTGGTGGGTGCATATCACTCCGAGCAGTGGACAGACATGTGAGGGGTGGGTGCTGAGGACTCCCAGCAGTGGACAGACATGTGAGGGGTGGGTGCAGAGGACTCCCAGCAGCGGACAGACATGTGAAGGGTGGGTGCAGAGGAGTCCCAGCAGTGGACAGACATGTGAGGGGTGGGCGCAGAGGACTCCCAGCAGTGGCGTGCAATATGAGTGGTGGGTGCATATCACTCCCAGCAGTGGACACACATGTGAGGGGTGGGTGCAGAGGACTCCCAGCAGTGGACAGACATGTAAGGGGTGGCTGCAGAGGACTCCCAGCAGTGCCCTGCAATATGAGGTGTGGGTGCATATCACTACCAGCAGCGGACAGACATGTGAGGGGTGGGTGCAGAGGACTCCCAGCAGTGGCCTGCAATATGAGTGGTTGGTGCATATCACTCCCAGCAGTGGACAGACATGTGAGGGGTGGGTGCAGAGGACTCCCAGCAGTGGACAGACATGTGAGGGGTGGGTGCAGAGGAATCCCAGCAGTGGACAGACATGTGAGGGGTGGGTGCAGAGGAGTCCCAGCAGTGGACAGACATGTGAGGGGTGGGTGCAGAGGACTCCCAGCAGTGGCCTGCAATATGAGTGGTGGGTGCATATCACTCCCAGCAGTGGACACACATGTGAGGGGTGGGTGCAGAGGACTCCCAGCAGTGGACAGACATGTGAGGGGTGGCTGCAGAGGACTCCCAGCAATGCCCTGCAATATGAGGTGTGGGTGCATATCACTACCAGCAGTGGACAGACATGTGAGGGGTGGGTGCAGAGGACTCCCAGCAGTGGACAGACATGTGAGGGGTGGGTGCAGAGGACTCCCAGCAGTGGACAGACATGTGAGGGGTGGCTGCAGAGGACTCCCAGCAGTGGCCTGCAATATGAGTGGTTGGTGCATATCACTCCCAGCAGTGGACAGACATGTGAGGGGTGGGTGCAGAGGACTCCCAGCAGTGGACAGACATGTGAAGGGTGGCTGCAGAGGACTCCCAGCAGTGGACAGACATGTGAGGGGTGGGTGCAGAGGACTCCCAGCAGTGGCCTGCAATATGAGGGGTGGGTGCATATCACTCCCAGCAGTGGATAGACATGTGAGTGGTGGGTGCCGAGGACTCCCAGCAGTGGACAGACATAGGAGGGGTGGGTGCAGAGGATTCTCAGCAGATGACAGACATGTGAGGGGTGGGTGCAGAGGACTCCCAGCAGTGGAAAGACATGTGAGGGGTGGGTGCAGAGGACTCCCAGCAGTGGCTTGCAATATGAGTGGTGGGTGCATATCACTCCCAGCAGTGGACAGACATGTGAGGGGTGGGTGCTGAGGACTCCCAGCAGTGGACAGACATGTGAGGGGTGGGTGCAGAGGACTCCCAGCAGTGGCCTGCAATATGAGTGGTGGGTGCATATCACTCCCAGCAGTGGACAGACATGTGAGGGGTGGGTGCAGAGGACTCCCAGCAGTGGACAGACATGTGAGGGGTGGGTGCAGAGAACTCCCAGCAGTGGACAGACGTGAGGGGTGGGTGCAGAGGACTCCCAGCAGTGGAAAGACATGCGAGTGGTGGGTGCAGAGGACTCCCAGCAGTGGACAGACATATGAGGGGTGGGTGCAGAGGACTCCCAGCAGTGGACAGACATGTAAGGGGTGGGTGCATATCACTCCCAGCAGTGGACTGACATGTGAGGGGTGGGTGCAGAGGACTCCCAGCAGTGGACAGACATGTGAGGGGTGGGTGCAGATGGCTCCCAGCAGTGGACAGACATGTGAGGGGTGGGTGCAGAGGACTCCCAGCAGTGGACAGACATGTGAGGGGTGGGTGCAGAGGACTCCCAGCAGTGGCTTGCAATATGAGTGGTGGGTGCATATCACTCCCAGCAGTGGACAGACATGTGAGGGGTGGGTGCTGAGGACTCCCAGCAGTGGACAGACATGTGAGTGGTGGGTGCAGAGGACTCCCAGCAGTGGACAGACATGTGAGGGGTGGGTGCAGAGGACTCCCAGCAGTGGACAGACATGTGAGGGGTGGGTGCAGAGGACTCCCAGCAGTGGCCTGCAATATGAGTGGTGGGTGCATATCACTCCCAGCAGTGGACAGACATGTGAGGGGTGGGTGCAGAGGACTCCCAGCAGTGGACAGACATGTGAGGGGTGGCTGCAGAGGACTCCCAGCAGTGCCCTGAAATATGAGGTGTGGGTGCATATCACTACCAGCAGTGGACAGACATGTGAGGGGTGGGTGCAGAGGACTCCCAGCAGTGGACAGACATGTGAGGGGTGGCTGCAGAGGACTCCCAGCAGTGGACAGACATGTGAGGGGTGGCTGCAGAGGACTCCCAGCAGTGGCCTGCAATATGAGTGGTTGGTGCATATCACTCCCAGCAGTGGACAGACATGTGAGGGGTGGGTGCAGAGGACTCCCAGCAGTGGACAGACATGTGAGGGGTGGCTGCAGAGGACTCCCAGCAGTGGACAGACATGTGAGGGGTGGGTGCAGAGGACTCCCAGCAGTGGCCTGCAATATGAGGGGTGGGTGCATATCACTCCCAGCAGAGGACAGCCATGTGAGTGGTGGGTGCAGAGGACTCCCAGCAGTGGACAGACATATGAGGGGTGGGTGCATATCACTCCCAGCAGTGGACAGACATGTGAGGGGTGGCTGCAGAGGACTCCCAGCAGTGGACAGACATGTGAGGGGTGGCTGCAGAGGACTCCCAGCAGTGGCCTGCAATATGAGTGGTGGGTGCATATCACTTCCAGCAGTGGACAGATAAGTGAGGGGTGGGTGCAGAGGACTCCAATCAGTGGACAGACATGTGAGGGGTGGCTGCAGAGGACTCCCAGCAGTGGACAGACATGTGAGGGGTGGGTGCAGAGGACTCCCAGCAGTGGCCTGCAATATGAAGGGTGGGTGCATATCACTCCCAGCAGTGGACAGACGTGTGAGTGGTGGGTGCAGAGGACTCCCAGCAGTGGACAGACATGTGAGGGGTGGGTGCAGAGGACTCGCAGCAGTGGACAGACATGTGAGGGGTGGGTGCACAGGACTCCCAGCAGTGGACAGACATGTGAGGGATGGGTGCAGAGGACTCCCAGCAGTGGACAGACATGTGAGGGGTGGGTGCAGAGGACTCCCAGCAGTTGACAGACATGTGAGGGGTGGCTGCAGAGGACTCCCAGCAGTGCCCTGCAATATGAGGTGTGGGTGCATTTCACTACTAGCAGTGGACAGACATGTGAGGGGTGGGTGCAGAGGACTCCCAGCAGTGGACAGACATGTGAGGGGTGGGTGCAGAGGACCCCCAGCAGTGGCTTGCAATATGAGTGGTGGGTGCATATCACTCTGAGCAGTGGACAGACATGTGAGGGGTGGGTGCTGAGAACTCCCAGCAGTGGACAGACATGTGAGGGGTGGGTGCAGAGGACTTGCAGCAGTGGACAGACATGTGAGGGGTGGGTGCACAGGACTCCCAGCAGTGGACAGACATGTGAGGGGTGGGTGCTGAGAACTCCCAGCAGTGGACAGACATGTGAGGGGTGGGTGCAGAGGACTCGCAGCAGTGGACAGACATGTGAGGGGTGGGTGCACAGGACTCCCAGCAGTGGACAGACATGTGAGGGATGGGTGCAGA